>NW_027472869.1:0-199488 GCF_030347505.1 Rhynchophorus ferrugineus
CATGCTAATTACATTGCCGTTTGCCAAATTGCATTATCTCTTATAGTTTCCGAGATATGGACTATCGATTATTTTTAACCTTAGGCTCTGCGTCTAACTTGGGCCCAAACTGTAAAATGGTCTTATCTATTGGCGATTTCGTTCCAATTCACATTCCAAATAATATTCGTCATGCTAATTACATTGCCGGTTGCCAAATTGCATTATATCTTATAGTTTCCGAGATATGGACTATCGATAATTTACACCTTAGGCTCTGCTTCTAACTTGGGCCCAAATTGTTAAATGGTCTTATCTATTGGCGACTTCGTTCCACTTCACATTCCAAGTAATATTCGGCATGCTAATTACATTGCCGGTGGCCAAGTTGCATTATCTCTTATAGTTTCCGAGATATGGACTATCGATAATTTACACCTTAGGCTCTGCTTCTAACTTGGGCCCAAATTGTAAAATGGTCTTACCTATTGGCGATTTCGTTCCAATTCACATTCCAAGTAATATTCGGCATGCTAATTACATTGCCGTTTGCCAAATTGCATTATCTCTTATAGTTTCCGAGATATGGACTATCGATAATTTACACCTTAGGCTCTGCTTCTAACTTGGGCCCAAATTGTAAAATGGTCTTATCTATTGGCGATTTCGTTCCAATTCACATTCCAAGTAGTATTCGGCATGCTAATTACATTGCCGGTTGCCAAATTGCATTATCTCTTATAGTTTCCGAGATATGGACTATCGATAATTTACACCTTAGGCTCTGCTTCTAACTTGGGCCCAAATTGTAAAATGGTCTTATCTATTGGCGATTTCGTTCCAATTCACATTCCAAGTAATATTCGGCATGCTAATTACATTGCCGGTTGCCAAATTGCATTATCTCTTATAGTTTCCGAGATATGGACTATCGATAATTTACACCTTAGGCTCTGCTTCTAACTTGGGCCCAAATTGTAAAATGGTCTTATCTATTGGCGATTTCGTTCCAATTCACATTCCAAGTAATATTCGGCATGCTAATTACAATGCCGGTGGCCAAATTGAATTATCTCTTATAGTTTCCGAGATATGGACTATCGATAATTTACACCTTAGGCTCTGCTTCTAACTTTGGCCCAAATTGTAAAATGGTCTTATCTATTGGCGATTTCGTTCCAATTCACTTTCCAAGTAATATTCGACATGCTAATTACATTGCCGGTTGCCAAATTGCATTATCTCTTATAGTTTCCGAGATATGGACTATCGATAATTTACACCTCAGGCTCTGCTTCTAACTTGGGCCCAAATTGTAAAATGGTCTTATCTATTGGCGATTTCGTTCCAATTCACATTCCAAGTAATATTCGGCATGCTAATTACATTGCCAGTTGCCAAATTGCATAATCTCTTATAGTTTCCGAGATATGGACTATGGATAATTTACACCTTAGGCTCTGCTTCTAACTTGGGCCCAAATTGTAAAATGGTCTTATCTATTGGCGATTTCGTTGCAATTCACATTCCAATTAATATTCGGCATGCTAATTACATTGCCGGTTGCCAAATTGCATTACCTCTTATAGTTTCCGAGATATGGACTATCGATAATTTACACCTTAGGCTCTGCTTCTAACTTTGGCCCAAATTGTAAAATGGTCTTATCTATTGGCGATTTCGTTCCAATTCACTTTCCAAGTAATATTCGGCATGCTAATTACATTGCCGGTTGCCAAATTGCATTATCTCTTATAGTTTCCGAGATATGGACTATCGATAATTTACACCTCAGGCTCTGCTTCTAACTTGGGCCCAAATTGTAAAATGGTCTTATCTATTGGCGACTTCGTTCCAATTCACTCTCCAAGTAATATTCGGCATGCTAATTACATTGCCGTTTGCCAAATTGCATTATCTCTTATAGTTTCCGAGATATGGACTATCGATAATTTACACCTTAGGCTCTGCTTCTAACTTGGGCTCAAATTGTAAAATGGTCTTATCTATTGGCGATTTCGTTCCAATTCACATTCCAAGTAATATTCGGCATGCTAATTGCATTGCCGGTTGCCAAATTGCATTATCTCTTATAGCTTCCGAGATATGGACTGTCGATAATTTACACCTTAGGCTCTGCTTCTAACTTGGGCCCAAATTGTAAAATGGTCTTATCTATTGGCGATTTCGTTCCAATTCACTTTCCAAGTAATATTCGGCATGCTAATTACATTGCCGGTTGCCAAATTGCATTATCTCTTATTGTTTCCGAGATATGGACTATCGATAATTTACACCTTAGGCTCTGCTTCTAACTTGGGCCCAAATTGTAAAATTGCCTTATCTATTGGCGATTTCGTTCCAATTCACTTTCCAAGTAATATTCGGCATGCTAATTACATTGCCGGTTGCCAAATTGCATTATCTCTTATAGTTTCCGAGATATGGACTATCGATAATTTACACCTTAGGCTCTGCTTCTAACTTGGGCCCAAATTGTAAAATGGTCTTATCTATTGGCGATTTCGTTCCAATTCACATTCCAAGTAATATTCGGCATGCTAATTACATTGCCGGTTGCCAAATTGCATTATCTCTTATAGTTTCCGAGATATGGACTATCGATAATTTACACCTTAGGCTCTGCTTCTAACTTGGGCCCAAATTGTAAAATGGTCTTATCTATTGCCGATTTCGTTCCAATTCACATTCCAAGTAATATTCGGCATGCTAATTACATTGCCGGTTGCCAAATTGCATTATCTCTTATAGTTTCCGAGATATGGACTATCGATAATTTACACCTTAGGCTCTGCTTCTAACTTGGGCCCAAATTGTAAAATGGTCTTATCTATTGGCTATTTCGTTCCAATTCACATTCCAAGTAATATTCGGCATGCTAATTACATTGCCGGTTGCCAAATTGCATTATCTCTTATAGTTTCCGAGATATGGACTATCGATAATTTACACCTTAGGCTCTGCTTCTAACTTGGGCCCAAATTGTAAAATGGTCTTATCTATTGGCGATTTCGTTCCAATTCACATTCCAAGTAATATTCGGCATGCTAATTACATTGCCGGTTGCCAAATTGCATTATCTCTTATAGTTTCCGAGATATGGACTATCGATAATTTACACCTTAGGATCTGCTTCTAACTTGGGCCCAAATTGTAAAATCGTCTTATCTATTGGCGATTTCGTTCCAATTCACATTCCAAGTAATATTCGGCATGCTAATTACACTGCCGGTTGCCAAATTGCATTATCTCTTATAGTTTCCGAGATATGGACTATCGATAATTTACACCTTAGGCTCTGCTTCTAACTTGGGCCCAAATTGTAAAATGGTCTTATCTATTGGCGATTTCGTTCCAATTCACATTCCAAGTAATATCCGGCATGCTAATTACATTGCCGGTTGCCAAATTGAATTATCTCTTATAGTTTCCGAGATATGGACTATCGATAATTTACACCTTAGGCTCTGCTTCTAACTTGGGCCCAAATTGTAAAATGGTCTTACCTATTGGCGATTTCGTTCCAATTCACATTCCAAGTAATATTCGGCATGCTAATTACATTGCCGGTTGCCAAATTGCATTATCTCTTATAGTTTCCGAGATATGGACTATCGATAATTTACACCTTAGGCTCTGCTTCTAACTTGGGCCCAAATTGTAAAATGGTCTTATCTATTGGCGATTTCGTTCCAATTTACATTCCAAGTAGTATTTGGCATGCTAATTACATTGCCGGTGGCCAAATTGAATTATCTCTTATAGTTTCCGAGATATGGACTATCGATAATTTACACCTTAGGCTCTGCTTCTAACTTTGGCCCAAATTGTAAAATGGTCTTATCTATTGGCGATTTCGTTCCAATTCACTCTCCAAGTAATATTCGACATGCTAATTACATTGCCGGTTGCCAAATTGCATTATCTCTTATAGTTTCCGAGATATGGACTATCGATAATTTACACCTCAGGCTCTGCTTCTAACTTGGGCCCAAATTGTAAAATGGTCTTATCTATTGGCGATTTCGTTCCAATTCACATTCCAAGTAATATTCGGCATGCTAATTACATTGCCAGTTGCCAAATTGCATAATCTCTTATAGTTTCCGAGATATGGACTATGGATAATTTACACCTTAGGCTCTGCTTCTAACTTGGGCCCAAATTGTAAAATGGTCTTATCTATTGGCGATTTCGTTGCAATTCACATTCCAATTAATATTCGGCATGCTAATTACATTGCCGGTTGCCAAATTGCATTACCTCTTATAGTTTCCGAGATATGGACTATCGATAATTTACACCTTAGGCTCTGCTTCTAACTTTGGCCCAAATTGTAAAATGGTCTTATCTATTGGCGATTTCGTTCCAATTCACTTTCCAAGTAATATTCGGCATGCTAATTACATTGCCGGTTGCCAAATTGCATTATCTCTTATAGTTTCCGAGATATGGTCTATCGATAATTTACACCGCAGGCTCTGCTTCTAACTTGGGCCCAAATTGTAAAATGGTCTTATCTATTGGCGACTTCGTTCCAATTCACTCTCCAAGTAATATTCGGCATGCTAATTACATTGCCGTTTGCCAAATTGCATTATCTCTTATAGTTTCCGAGATATGGACTATCGATAATTTACACCTTAGGCTCTGCTTCTAACTTGGGCTCAAATTGTAAAATGGTCTTATCTATTGGCGATTTCGTTCCAATTCACATTCCAAGTAATATTCGGCATGCTAATTGCATTGCCAATTGCCAAATTGCATTATCTCTTATAGCTTCCGAGATATGGACTGTCGATAATTTACACCTTAGGCTCTGCTTCTAACTTGGGCCCAAATTGTAAAATGGTCTTATCTATTGGCGATTTCGTTCCAATTCACTTTCCAAGTAATATTCGGCATGCTAATTACATTGCCGGTTGCCAAATTGCATTATCTCTTATTGTTTCCGAGATATGGACTATCGATAATTTACACCTTAGGCTCTGCTTCTAACTTGGGCCCAAATTGTAAAATTGCCTTATCTATTGGCGATTTCGTTCCAATTCACTTTCCAAGTAATATTCGGCATGCTAATTACATTGCCGGTTGCCAAATTGCATTATCTCTTATAGTTTCCGAGATATGGACTATCGATGATTTACACCTTAGGCTCTGCTTCTAACTTGGGCCCAAATTGTAAAATGGTCTTATCTATTGGCGATTTCGTTCCAATTCACATTCCAAGTAATATTCGGCATGCTAATTACATTGCCGGTTGCCAAATTGCATTATCTCTTATAGTTTCCGAGATATGGACTATCGATAATTTACACCTTAGGCTCTGCTTCTAACTTGGGCCCAAATTGTAAAATGGTCTTATCTATTGGCGATTTCGTTCCAATTCACATTCCAAGTAATATCCGGCATGCTAATTACATTGCCGGTTGCCAAATTGAATTATCTCTTATAGTTTCCGAGATATGGACTATCGATAATTTACACCTTAGGCTCTGCTTCTAACTTGGGCCCAAATTGTAAAATGGTCTTACCTATTGGCGATTTCGTTCCAATTCACATTCCAAGTAATATTCGGCATGCTAATTACATTGCCGGTTGCCAAATTGCATTATCTCTTATAGTTTCCGAGATATGGACTATCGATAATTTACACCTTAGGCTCTGCTTCTAACTTGGGCCCAAATTGTAAAATGGTCTTATCTATTGGCGATTTCGTTCCAATTTACATTCCAAGTAGTATTCGGCATGCTAATTACATTGCCGGTTGCCAAATTGCATTATCTCTTATAGTTTCCGAGATATGGACTATCGATAATTTACACCTTAGGCTCTGCTTCTAACTTGGGCCCAAATTGTAAAATGGCCTTATCTATTGGCGATTTCGTTCCAATTCACTTTCCAAGTAATATTCGGCATGCTGATTACATTGCCGGTTGCCAAATTGCATTATCTCTTATAGTTTCCGAGATATGGACTATGGATAATTTACACCTTAGGCTCTGCTTCTAACTTGGGCCCAAATTGTAAAATGGTCTTATCTATTGGCGATTTCGTTCCAATTCACATTCCAAGTAATATTTGGCATGCTAATTACATTGCCGTTTGCCAAATTGCATTATCTCTTATAGTTTCAGAGATATGGACTATCGATTATTTTTAACCTTAGCCTCTGCGTCTAACTTGGGCCCAAACTGTAAAATGGTCTTATCTATTGGCGATTTCGTTCCAATTCACATTCCAAGTAATATTTGGCATGCTAATTACATTGCCGTTTGCCAAATTGCATTATCTCTTATAGTTTCCGAGATATGGACTATCGATTATTTTTAACCTTAGGCTCTGCGTCTAACTTGGGCCCAAACTGTAAAATGGTCTTATCTATTGGCGATTTCGTTCCAATTCACATTCCAAATAATATTCGTCATGCTAATTACATTGCCGGTTGCCAAATTGCATTATATCTTATAGTTTCCGAGATATGGACTATCGATAATTTACACCTTAGGCTCTGCTTCTAACTTGGGCCCAAATTGTTAAATGGTCTTATCTATTGGCGACTTCGTTCCACTTCACATTCCAAGTAATATTCGGCATGCTAATTACATTGCCGGTGGCCAAGTTGCATTATCTCTTATAGTTTACGAGATATGGACTATCGATAATTTACACCTTAGGCTCTGCTTCTAACTTGGGCCCAAATTGTAAAATGGTCTTATCTATTGGCGATTTCGTTCCAATTCACATTCCAAGTAATATTCGGCATGCTAACTACATTGACGGTTGCCAAATTGCATTATCTCTTATAGTTTCCCAGATATGGACTATCGATAATTTACACCTTAGGCTCTGCTTCTAACTTGGGCCCAAATTGTAAAATGGTCTTATCTATTGGCGATTTCGTTCCAATTCACATTCCAAGTAATATTCGGCATGCTAATTACATTGTCGGTTGCCAAATTGCATTATCTCTTATAGTTTCCGAGATATGGACTATCGATAATTTACACCTTAGGCTCTGCTTCTAACTTGGGCCCAAATTGTAAAATCGTCTTATCTATTGGCGATTTCGTTCCAATTCACATTCCAAGTAATATTCGGCATGGTAATTACATTGTCGGTTGTCAAATTGCATTATCTCTTATAGTTTCCGAGATATGGACTATCGATAATTTACACCTTAGGCTCTGCTTCTAACTTGGGCCCAAATTGTAAAATGGTCTTACCTATTGGCGATTTCGTTCCAATTCACATTCCAAGTAATATTCGGCATGCTAATTACATTGCCGGTTGCCAAATTGCATTATCTCTTATAGTTTCCGAGATATGGACTATCGATAATTTACACCTTAGGCTCTGCTTCTAACTTGGGCCCAAATTGTAAAATGGTCTTATCTATTGGCGATTTCGTCCCAATTCACATTCCAAGTAATATTCGGCATGCTAATTACATTGCCGGTTGCGAAATTGCATTATCTCTTATAGTTTCCGAGATATGGACTATCGATAATTTACACCTTAGGCTCTGCTTCTAAGTTGGGCCCAAATTGTAAAATGGTCTTATCTATTGGCGATTTCGTTCCAATTCACATTCCAAGTAATATTCGGCATGCTAATTACATTGCCGGTTGCCAAATTGCATTATCTCTTATAGTTTCCGAGATATGGACTATCGATAATTTACACCTTAGGCTCTGCTTCTAACTTGGGCCCAAATTGTAAAATGGTCTTATCTATTGGCGATTTCGTTCCAATTCACATTCCAAGTAATATTCGGCATGCTAATTACATTACCGTTTGCCAAATTGCATTATCTCTTATAGTTTCTGAGATATGGACTATCGATAATTTACACCATAGGCTCTGCTTCTAACTTGGGCCCAAATTGTAAAATGGTCTTATCTATTGGCGATTTTGTTCCAATTCACATTCCAAGTAATATTCGGCATGCTAATTACATTGCCGGTTGCCAAATTGCATTATCTCTTATAGTTTCCGAGATATGGACTATCGATAATTTACACCTTAGGCTCTGCTTCTAACTTGGGCCCAAATTGTAAAATCGTCTTATCTATTGGCGATTTCGTTCCAATTCACATTCCCTGTAATATTCGGCATGCTAATTACATTGCCGGTTGCCAAATTGCATTATCTCTTATAGTTTCCGAGATATGGACTATCGATAATTTACACCTTAGGCTCTGCTTCTAACTTGGGCCCAAATTGTAAAATGGTCTTATCTATTGGCGATTTCGTTCCAATTCACATTCCAAGTAATATTCGGCATGCTAATTACATTGCCGGTTGCCAAATTGCATTATCTCTTATAGTTTCCGAGATATGGACTATCGATAATTTACACCTTAGGCTCTGCTTCTAACTTGGGCCCAAATTGTAAAATGGTCTTATCTATTGGCGATTTCGTCCCAATTCACATTCCAAGTAATATTCGGCATGCTAATTACATTGCCGGTTGCGAAATTGCATTATCTCTTATAGTTTCCGAGATATGGACTATCGATAATTTACACCTTAGGCTCTGCTTCTAACTTGGGCCCAAATTGTAAAATGGTCTTATCTATTGGCGATTTCGTTCCAATTCACATTCCAAGTAATATTCGGCATGCTAATTACAATGCCGGTTGCCAAATTGCATTATCTCTTATAGTTTCCGAGATATGGACTATCGATAATTTACACCTTAGGCTCTGCTTCTAACTTGGGCCCAAATTGTAAAATGGTCTTATCTATTGGCGATTTCGTTCCAATTCACATTCCAAGTAATATTCGGCATGCTAATTACATTGCCGGTTGCCAAATTGCATTATCTCTTATAGTTTCCAAGATATGGACTATCGATAATTTACACCTTAGGCTCTGCTTCTAACTTGGGCCCAAATTGTAAAATGGTCTTATCTATTGGCGATTTCGTTCCAATTCACATTCCAAGTAATATTCGGCATGCTAATTACATTGCCGGTTGCCAAATTGCATAATCTCTTATAGTTTCCGAGATATGGACTATTGATAATTTACACATTAGGCTCTGCTTCTAACTTAGGCCCAAATTGTAAAATGGTCTTATCTATTGGCGATTTCGTTCCAATTCACATTCCAAGTAATATTCGGCATGCTAATTACATTGCCGGTTGCCAAATTGCATTATATCTTATAGTTTCCGAGATATGGACTATCGATAATTTACACCTTAGGCTCTGCTTCTAACTTGGGCCCAAATTGTAAAATGGTCTTATCTATTGGCGATTTCGTTCCAATTCACATTCCAAGTAATATTCGGCATGCTAATTACATTGCCAGTTGCCAAATTGCATAATCTCTTATAGTTTCCGAGATATGGACTATGGATAATTTACACCTTAGGCTCTGCTTCTAACTTGGGCCCAAATTGTAAAATGGTCTTATCTATTGGCGATTTCGTTGCAATTCACATTCCAATTAATATTCGGCATGCTAATTACATTGCCGGTTGCCAAATTGCATTACCTCTTATAGTTTCCGAGATATGGACTATCGATAATTTACACCTTAGGCTCTGCTTCTAACTTTGGCCCAAATTGTAAAATGGTCTTATCTATTGGCGATTTCGTTCCAATTCACTTTCCAAGTAATATTCGGCATGCTAATTACATTGCCGGTTGCCAAATTGCATTATCTCTTATAGTTTCCGAGATATGGACTATCGATAATTTACACCTCAGGCTCTGCTTCTAACTTGGGCCCAAATTGTAAAATGGTCTTATCTATTGGCGATTTCGTTCCAATTCACTCTCCAAGTAATATTCGGCATGCTAATTACATTGCCGTTTGCCAAATTGCATTATCTCTTATAGTTTCCGAGATATGGACTATCGATAATTTACACCTTAGGCTCTGCTTCTAACTTGGGCTCAAATTGTAAAATGGTCTTATCTATTGGCGATTTCGTTCCAATTCACATTCCAAGTAATATTCGGCATGCTAATTGCATTGCCGGTTGCCAAATTGCATTATCTCTTATAGCTTCCGAGATATGGACTGTCGATAATTTACACCTTAGGCTCTGCTTCTAACTTGGGCCCAAATTGTAAAATGGTCTTATCTATTGGCGATTTCGTTCCAATTCACTCTCCAAGTAATATTCGGCATGCTAATTACATTGCCGTTTGCCAAATTGCATTATCTCTTATAGTTTCCGAGATATGGACTATCGATAATTTACACCTTAGGCTCTGCTTCTAACTTGGGCT
Source organism: Rhynchophorus ferrugineus (assembly GCF_030347505.1). Classification (NCBI taxonomy): domain Eukaryota; kingdom Metazoa; phylum Arthropoda; class Insecta; order Coleoptera; family Curculionidae; genus Rhynchophorus; species Rhynchophorus ferrugineus. Next base: position 10,248 of record NW_027472869.1, read on the forward strand.
CAAATTGTAAAATGGTCTTATCTATTGGCGATTTCGTTCCAATTCACATTCCAAGTAATATTCGGCATGCTAATTGCATTGCCGGTTGCCAAATTGCATTATCTCTTATTGTTTCCGAGATATGGACTATCGATAATTTACACCTTAGGCTCTGCTTCTAACTTGGGCCCAAATTGTAAAATTGCCTTATCTATTGGCGATTCCGTTCCAATTCACTTTCCAAGTAATATTCGGCATGCTAATTACATTGCCGGTTGCCAAATTGCATTATCTCTTATAGTTTCCGAGATATGGACTATCGATAATTTACACCTTAGGCTCTGCTTCTAACTTGGGCCCAAATTGTAAAATGGTCTTATCTATTGGCGATTTCGTTCCAATTCACATTCCAAGTAATATTCGGCATGCTAATTACATTGCCGGTTGCCAAATTGCATTATCTCTTATAGTTTCCGAGTTATGGACTATCGATAATTTACACCTTAGGCTCTGCTTCTAACTTGGGCCCAAATTGTAAAATGGTCTTATCTATTGCCGATTTCGTTCCAATTCACATTCCAAGTAATATTCGGCATGCTAATTACATTGCCGGTTGCCAAATTGCATTATCTCTTATAGTTTCCGAGATATGGACTATCGATAATTTACACCTTAGGCTCTGCTTCTAACTTGGGCCCAAATTGTAAAATGGTCTTATCTATTGGCTATTTCGATCCAATTCACATTCCAAGTAATATTCGGCATGCTAATTACATTGGCGGTTGCCAAATTGCATTATCTCTTATAGTTTCCGAGATATGGACTATCGATAATTTACACCTTAGGCTCTGCTTCTAACTTGGGCCCAAATTGTAAAATGGTCTTATCTATTGGCGATTTCGTTCCAATTCACATTCCAAGTAATATTCGGCATGCTAATTACATTGCCGGTTGCCAAATTGCATTATCTCTTATAGTTTCCGAGATATGGACTATCGATAATTTACACCTTAGGATCTGCTTCTAACTTGGGCCCAAATTGTAAAATCGTCTTATCTATTGGCGATTTCGTTCCAATTCACATTCCAAGTAATATTCGGCATGCTAATTACATTGCCGGTTGCCAAATTGCATTATCTCTTATAGTTTCCGAGATATGGACTATCGATAATTTACACCTTAGGCTCTGCTTCTAACTTGGGCCCAAATTGTAAAATGGTCTTATCTATTGGCGATTTCGTTCCAATTCACATTCCAAGTAATATCCGGCATGCTAATTACATTGCCGGTTGCCAAATTGAATTATCTCTTATAGTTTCCGAGATATGGACTATCGATAATTTACACCTTAGGCTCTGCTTCTAACTTGGGCCCAAATTGTAAAATGGTCTTACCTATTGGCGATTTCGTTCCAATTCACATTCCAAGTAATATTCGGCATGCTAATTACATTGCCGGTTGCCAAATTGCATTATCTCTTATAGTTTCCGAGATATGGACTATCGATAATTTACACCTTAGGCTCTGCTTCTAACTTGGGCCCAAATTGTAAAATGGTCTTACCTATTGGCGATTTCGTTCCAATTCACATTCCAAGTAATATTCGGCATGCTAATTACATTGCCGGTTGCCAAATTGCATTACCTCTTATAGTTTCCGAGATATGGACTATCGATAATTTACACCTTAGGCTCTGCTTCTAACTTTGGCCCAAATTGTAAAATGGTCTTATCTATTGGCGATTTCGTTCCAATTCACTTTCCAAGTAATATTCGGCATGCTAATTACATTGCCGGTTGCCAAATTGCATTATCTCTTATAGTTTCCGAGATATGGACTATCGATAATTTACACCTCAGGCTCTGCTTCTAACTTGGGCCCAAATTGTAAAATGGTCTTATCTATTGGCGATTTCGTTCCAATTCACTCTCCAAGTAATATTCGGCATGCTAATTACATTGCCGTTTGCCAAATTGCATTATCTCTTATAGTTTCCGAGATATGGACTATCGATAATTTACACCTTAGGCTCTGCTTCTAACTTGGGCTCAAATTGTAAAATGGTCTTATCTATTGGCGATTTCGTTCCAATTCACATTCCAAGTAATATTCGGCATGCTAATTGCATTGCCGGTTGCCAAATTGCATTATCTCTTATAGCTTCCGAGATATGGACTGTCGATAATTTACACCTTAGGCTCTGCTTCTAACTTGGGCCCAAATTGTAAAATGGTCTTATCTATTGGCGATTTCGTTCCAATTCACTCTCCAAGTAATATTCGGCATGCTAATTACATTGCCGTTTGCCAAATTGCATTATCTCTTATAGTTTCCGAGATATGGACTATCGATAATTTACACCTTAGGCTCTGCTTCTAACTTGGGCTCAAATTGTAAAATGGTCTTATCTATTGGCGATTTCGTTCCAATTCACATTCCAAGTAATATTCGGCATGCTAATTGCATTGCCGGTTGCCAAATTGCATTATCTCTTATAGCTTCCGAGATATGGACTGTCGATAATTTACACCTTAGGCTCTGCTTCTAACTTGGGCCCAAATTGTAAAATGGTCTTATCTATTGGCGATTTCGTTCCAATTCACTTTCCAAGTAATATTCGGCATGCTAATTACATTGCCGGTTGCCAAATTGCATTATCTCTTATTGTTTCCGAGATATGGACTATCGATAATTTACACCTTAGGCTCTGCTTCTAACTTGGGCCCAAATTGTAAAATTGCCTTATCTATTGGCGATTCCGTTCCAATTCACTTTCCAAGTAATATTCGGCATGCTAATTACATTGCCGGTTGCCAAATTGCATTATCTCTTATAGTTTCCGAGATATGGACTATCGATAATTTACACCTTAGGCTCTGCTTCTAACTTGGGCCCAAATTGTAAAATGGTCTTATCTATTGGCGATTTCGTTCCAATTCACATTCCAAGTAATATTCGGCATGCTAATTACATTGCCGGTTGCCAAATTGCATTATCTCTTATAGTTTCCGAGTTATGGACTATCGATAATTTACACCTTAGGCTCTGCTTCTAACTTGGGCCCAAATTGTAAAATGGTCTTATCTATTGCCGATTTCGTTCCAATTCACATTCCAAGTAATATTCGGCATGCTAATTACATTGCCGGTTGCCAAATTGCATTATCTCTTATAGTTTCCGAGATATGGACTATCGATAATTTACACCTTAGGCTCTGCTTCTAACTTGGGCCCAAATTGTAAAATGGTCTTATCTATTGGCTATTTCGATCCAATTCACATTCCAAGTAATATTCGGCATGCTAATTACATTGCCGGTTGCCAAATTGCATTATCTCTTATAGTTTCCGAGATATGGACTATCGATAATTTACACCTTAGGCTCTGCTTCTAACTTGGGCCCAAATTGTAAAATGGTCTTATCTATTGGCGATTTCGTTCCAATTCACATTCCAAGTAATATTCGGCATGCTAATTACATTGCCGGTTGCCAAATTGCATTATCTCTTATAGTTTCCGAGATATGGACTATCGATAATTTACACCTTAGGATCTGCTTCTAACTTGGGCCCAAATTGTAAAATCGTCTTATCTATTGGCGATTTCGTTCCAATTCACATTCCAAGTAATATTCGGCATGCTAATTACATTGCCGGTTGCCAAATTGCATTATCTCTTATAGTTTCCGAGATATGGACTATCGATAATTTACACCTTAGGCTCTGCTTCTAACTTGGGCCCAAATTGTAAAATGGTCTTATCTATTGGCGATTTCGTTCCAATTCACATTCCAAGTAATATCCGGCATGCTAATTACATTGCCGGTTGCCAAATTGAATTATCTCTTATAGTTTCCGAGATATGGACTATCGATAATTTACACCTTAGGCTCTGCTTCTAACTTGGGCCCAAATTGTAAAATGGTCTTACCTATTGGCGATTTCGTTCCAATTCACATTCCAAGTAATATTCGGCATGCTAATTACATTGCCGGTTGCCAAATTGCATTATCTCTTATAGTTTCCGAGATATGGACTATCGATAATTTACACCTTAGGCTCTGCTTCTAACTTGGGCCCAAATTGTAAAATGGTCTTATCTATTGGCGATTTCGTTCCAATTCACATTCCAAGTAGTATTCGGCATGCTAGTTACATTGCCGGTTGCCAAATTGCATTATCTCTTATAGTTTCCGAGATATGGACTATCGATAATTTACACCTTAGGCTCTGCTTCTAACTTGGGCCCAAATTGTAAAATGGTCTTATCTATTGGCGATTTCGTTCCAATTCACATTCCAAGTAATATTCGGCATGCTAATTACATTGCCGGTTGCCAAATTGCATTATCTCTTATAGTTTCCGAGATATGGACTATCGATAATTTACACCTTAGGCTCTGCTTCTAACTTGGGCCCAAATTGTAAAATGGTCTTATCTATTGGCGATTTCGTTCCAATTCACATTCCAAGTAATATTCGGCATGCTAATTACAATGCCGGTGGCCAAATTGAATTATCTCTTATAGTTTCCGAGATATGGACTATCGATAATTTACACCTTAGGCTCTGCTTCTAACTTGGGCTCAAATTGTAAAATGGTCTTATCTATTGGCGATTTCGTTCCAATTCACATTCCAAGTAATATTCGGCATGCTAATTGCATTGCCGGTTGCCAAATTGCATTATCTCTTATAGCTTCCGAGATATGGACTGTCGATAATTTACACCTTAGGCTCTGCTTCTAACTTGGGCCCAAATTGTAAAATGGTCTTATCTATTGGCGATTTCGTTCCAATTCACTTTCCAAGTAATATTCGGCATGCTAATTACATTGCCGGTTGCCAAATTGCATTATCTCTTATTGTTTCCGAGATATGGACTATCGATAATTTACACCTTAGGCTCTGCTTCTAACTTGGGCCCAAATTGTAAAATTGCCTTATCTATTGGCGATTTCGTCCCAATTCACTTTCCAAGTAATATTCGGCATGCTAATTACATTGCCGGTTGCCAAATTGCATTATCTCTTATAGTTTCCGAGATATGGACTATCGATAATTTACACCTTAGGCTCTGCTTCTAACTTGGGCCCAAATTGTAAAATGGTCTTATCTATTGGCGATTTCGTTCCAATTCACATTCCAAGTAATATTCGGCATGCTAATTACATTGCCGGTTGCCAAATTGCATTATCTCTTATAGTTTCCGAGATATGGACTATCGATAATTTACACCTTAGGCTCTGCTTCTAACTTGGGCCCAAATTGTAAAATGGTCTTATCTATTGCCGATTTCGTTCCAATTCACATTCCAAGTAATATTCGGCATGCTAATTACATTGCCGGTTGCCAAATTGCATTATCTCTTATAGTTTCCGAGATATGGACTATCGATAATTTACACCTTAGGCTCTGCTTCTAACTTGGGCCCAAATTGTAAAATGGTCTTATCTATTGGCTATTTCGTTCCAATTCACATTCCAAGTAATATTCGGCATGCTAATTACATTGCCGGTTGCCAAATTGCATTATCTCTTATAGTTTCCGAGATATGGACTATCGATAATTTACACCTTAGGCTCTGCTTCTAACTGGGGCCCAAATTGTAAAATGGTCTTATCTATTGGCGATTTCGTTCCAATTCACATTCCAAGTAATATTCGGCATGCTAATTACATTGCCGGTTGCCAAATTGCATTATCTCTTATAGTTTCCGAGATATGGACTATCGATAATTTACACCTTAGGATCTGCTTCTAACTTGGGCCCAAATTGTAAAATCGTCTTATCTATTGGCGATTTCGTTCCAATTCACATTCCAAGTAATATTTGGCATGCTAATTACATCGCCGGTTGCCAAATTGCATTATCTCTTATAATTTCCGAGATATGGACTATCGATAATTTACACCTTAGGCTCTGCTTCTAACTTGGGCCCAAATTGTAAAATGGTCTTATCTATTGGCGATTTCGTTCCAATTCACATTCCAAGTAATATCCGGCATGCTAATTACATTGCCGGTTGCCAAATTTAATTATCTCTTATAGTTTCCGAGATATGGACTATCGATAATTTACACCTTAGGCTCTGCTTCTAACTTGGGCCCAAATTGTAAAATGGTCTTACCTATTGGCGATTTCGTTCCAATTCACATTCCAAGTAATATTCGGCATGCTAATTACATTGCCGGTTGCCAAATTGCATTATCTCTTATAGTTTCCGAGATATGGACTATCGATAATTTACACCTTAGGCTCTGCTTCTAACTTGGGCCCAAATTGTAAAATGGTCTTATCTATTGGCGATTTCGTTCCAATTTACATTCCAAGTAGTATTCGGCATGCTAATTACATTGCCGGTTGCCAAATTGCATTATCTCTTATAGTTTCCGAGATATGGACTATCGATAATTTACACCTTAGGCTCTGCTTCTAACTTGGGCCCAAATTGTAAAATGGTCTTATCTATTGGCGATTTCGTTCCAATTCACATTCCAAGTAATACTCGGCATGCTAATTACATTGCCGGTTGCCAAATTGCATTATCTCTTATAGTTTCCGAGATATGGACTATCGATAATTTACACCTTAGGCTCTGCTTCTAACTTGGGCCCAAATTGTAAAATGGTCTTATCTATTGGCGATTTCGTTCCAATTCACATTCCAAGTAATATTCGGCATGCTAATTACATTGCCGGTGGCCAAATTGAATTATCTCTTATAGTTTCCGAGATATGGACTATCGATAATTTACACCTTAGGCTCTGCTTCTAACTTTGGCCCAAATTGTAAAATGGCCTTATCTATTGGCGATTTCGTTCCAATTCACATTCCAAGTAATATTCGGCATGCTAATTACATTGCCGGTTGCCAAATTGCATTATCTCTTATAGTTTCCGAGATATGGACTATCGATAATTTACACCTTAGGCTCTGCTTCTAACTTGGGCCCAAATTGTAAAATGGTCTTATCTATTGGCGATTTCGTTCCAATTCACATTCCAAGTAATATTCGGCATGCTAATTACAATGCCGGTGGCCAAATTGAATTATCTCTTATAGTTTCCGAGATATGGACTATCGATAATTTACACCTTAGGCTCTGCTTCTAACTTGGGCTCAAATTGTAAAATGGTCTTATCTATTGGCGATTTCGTTCCAATTCACATTCCAAGTAATATTCGGCATGCTAATTGCATTGCCGGTTGCCAAATTGCATTATCTCTTATAGCTTCCGAGATATGGACTGTCGATAATTTACACCTTAGGCTCTGCTTCTAACTTGGGCCCAAATTGTAAAATGGTCTTATCTATTGGCGATTTCGTTCCAATTCACTTTCCAAGTAATATTCGGCATGCTAATTACATTGCCGGTTGCCAAATTGCATTATCTCTTATTGTTTCCGAGATATGGACTATCGATAATTTACACCTTAGGCTCTGCTTCTAACTTGGGCCCAAATTGTAAAATTGCCTTATCTATTGGCGATTTCGTTCCAATTCACTTTCCAAGTAATATTCGGCATGCTAATTACATTGCCGGTTGCCAAATTGCATTATCTCTTATAGTTTCCGAGATATGGACTATCGATAATTTACACCTTAGGCTCTGCTTCTAACTTGGGCCCAAATTGTAAAATAGTCTTATCTATTGGCGATTTCGTTCCAATTCACATTCCAAGTAATATTCGGCATGCTAATTACATTGCCGGTTGCCAAATTGCATTATCTCTTATAGTTTCCGAGATATGGACTATCGATAATTTACACCTTAGGCTCTGCTTCTAACTTGGGCCCAAATTGTAAAATAGTCTTATCTATTGCCGATTTCGTTCCAATTCACATTCCAAGTAATATTCGGCATGCTAATTACATTGCCGGTTGCCAAATTGCATTATCTCTTATAGTTTCCGAGATATGGACTATCGATAATTTACACCTTAGGCTCTGCTTCTAACTTGGGCCCAAATTGTAAAATGGTCTTATCTATTGGCTATTTCGTTCCAATTCACATTCCAAGTAATATTCGGCATGCTAATTACATTGCCGGTTGCCAAATTGCATTATCTCTTATAGTTTCCGAGATATGGACTATCGATAATTTACACCTTAGGCTCTGCTTCTAACTGGGGCCCAAATTGTAAAATGGTCTTATCTATTGGCGATTTCGTTCCAATTCACATTCCAAGTAATATTCGGCATGCTAATTACATTGCCGGTTGCCAAATTGCATTATCTCTTATAGTTTCCGAGATATGGACTATCGATAATTTACACCTAAGGATCTGCTTCTAACTTGGGCCCAAATTGTAAAATCGTCTTATCTATTGGCGATTTCGTTCCAATTCACATTCCAAGTAATATTTGGCATGCTAATTACATCGCCGGTTGCCAAATTGCATTATCTCTTATAATTTCCGAGATATGGACTATCGATAATTTACACCTTAGGCTCTGCTTCTAACTTGGGCCCAAATTGTAAAATGGTCTTATCTATTGGCGATTTCGTTCCAATTCACATTCCAAGTAATATCCGGCATGCTAATTACATTGCCGGTTGCCAAATTGAATTATCTCTTATAGTTTCCGAGATATGGACTATCGATAATTTACACCTTAGGCTCTGCTTCTAACTTGGGCCCAAATTGTAAAATGGTCTTACCTATTGGCGATTTCGTTCCAATTCACATTCCAAGTAATATTCGGCATGCTAATTACATTGCCGGTTGCCAAATTGTATTATCTCTTATAGTTTCCGAGATATGGACTATCGATAATTTACACCTTAGGCTCTGCTTCTAACTTGGGCCCAAATTGTAAAATGGTCTTATCTATTGGCGATTTCGTTCCAATTTACATTCCAAGTAGTATTCGGCATGCTAATTACATTGCCGGTTGCCAAATTGCATTATCTCTTATAGTTTCCGAGATATGGACTATCGATAATTTACACCTTAGGATCTGCTTCTAACTTGGGCCCAAATTGTAAAATCGTCTTATCTATTGGCGATTTCGTTCCAATTCACATTCCAAGTAATATTTGGCATGCTAATTACATCGCCGGTTGCCAAATTGCATTATCTCTTATAATTTCCGAGATATGGACTATCGATAATTTACACCTTAGGCTCTGCTTCTAACTTGGGCCCAAATTGTAAAATGGTCTTATCTATTGGCGATTTCGTTCCAATTCACATTCCAAGTAATATCCGGCATGCTAATTACATTGCCGGTTGCCAAATTGAATTATCTCTTATAGTTTCCGAGATATGGACTATCGATAATTTACACCTTAGGCTCTGCTTCTAACTTGGGCCCAAATTGTAAAATGGTCTTACCTATTGGCGATTTCGTTCCAATTCACATTCCAAGTAATATTCGGCATGCTAATTACATTGCCGGTTGCCAAATTGCATTATCTCTTATAGTTTCCGAGATATGGACTATCGATAATTTACACCTTAGGATCTGCTTCTAACTTGGGCCCAAATTGTAAAATCGTCTTATCTATTGGCGATTTCGTTCCAATTCACATTCCAAGTAATATTTGGCATGCTAATTACATCGCCGGTTGCCAAATTGCATTATCTCTTATAATTTGCGAGATATGGACTATCGATAATTTACACCTTAGGCTCTGCTTCTAACTTGGGCCCAAATTGTAAAATGGTCTTATCTATTGGCGATTTCGTTCCAATTCACATTCCAAGTAATATCCGGCATGCTAATTACATTGCCGGTTGCCAAATTGAATTATCTCTTATAGTTTCCGAGATATGGACTATCGATAATTTACACCTTAGGCTCTGCTTCTAACTTGGGCCCAAATTGTAAAATGGTCTTACCTATTGGCGATTTCGTTCCAATTCACATTCCAAGTAATATTCGGCATGCTAATTACATTGCCGGTTGCCAAATTGCATTATCTCTTATAGTTTCCGAGATATGGACTATCGATAATTTACACCTTAGGCTCTGCTTCTAACTTGGGCCCAAATTGTAAAATGGTCTTATCTATTGGCGATTTCGTTCCAATTTACATTCCAAGTAGTATTCGGCATGCTAATTACATTGCCGGTTGCGAAATTGCATTATCTCTTATAGTTTCCGAGATATGGACTATCGATAATTTACACCTTAGGCTCTGCTTCTAACTTGGGCCCAAATTGTAAAATGGTCTTATCTATTGGCGATTTCGTTCCAATTCACATTCCAAGTAATATTCGGCATGCTAATTACATTGCCGGTTGCCAAATTGCATTATCTCTTATAGTTTCCGAGATATGGACTATCGATAATTTACACCTTAGGCTCTGCTTCTAACTTGGGCCCAAATTGTAAAATGGTCTTATCTATTGGCGATTTCGTTCCAATTCACATTCCAAGTAATATTTGGCATGCTAATTACATCGCCGGTTGCCAAATTCCATTATCTCTTATAATTTCCGAGATATGGACTATCGATAATTTACACCTTAGGCTCTGCTTCTAACTTGGGCCCAAATTGTAAAATGGTCTTATCTATTGGCGATTTCGTTCCAATTCACATTCCCAGTAATATCCGGCATGCTAATTACATTGCCGGTTGCCAAATTGAATTATCTCTTATAGTTTCCGAGATATGGACTATCGATAATTTACACCTTAGGCTCTGCTTCTAACTTGGGCCCAAATTGTAAAATGGTCTTACCTATTGGCGATTTCGTTCCAATTCACATTCCAAGTAATATTCGGCATGCTAATTACATTGCCGGTTGCCAAATTGCATTATCTCTTATAGTTTCCGAGATATGGACTATCGATAATTTACACCTTAGGCTCTGCTTCTAACTTGGGCCCAAATTGTAAAATGGTCTTATCTATTGGCGATTTCGTTCCAATTTACATTCCAAGCAGTATTCGGCATGCTAATTACATTGCCGGTTGCCAAATTGCATTATCTCTTATAGTTTCCGAGATATGGACTATCGATAATTTACACCTTAGGCTCTGCTTCTAACTTGGGCCCAAATTGTAAAATGGTCTTATCTATTGGCGATTTCGTTCCAATTCACATTCCAAGTAATATTCGGCATGCTAATTACATTGCCGGTTGCCAAATTGCATTATCTCTTATAGTTTCCGAGATATGGACTATCGATAATTTACACCTTAGGCTCTGCTTCTAACTTGGGCCCAAATTGTAAAATGGTCTTATCTATTGGCGATTTCGTTCCAATTCACATTCCAAGTAATATTCGGCATGCTAATTACATTGCCGGTGGCCAAATTGAATTATCTCTTATAGTTTCCGAGATATGGACTATCGATAATTTACACCTTAGGCTCTGCTTCTAACTTTGGCCCAAATTGTAAAATGGTCTTATCTATTGGCGATTTCGTTCCAATTCACTCTCCAAGTAATATTCGGCATGCTAATTACATTGCCGGTTGCCAAATTGCATTATCTCTTATAGTTTCCGAGATATGGACTATCGATAATTTACACCTCAGGCTCTGCTTCTAACTTGGGCCCAAATTGTAAAATGGTCTTATCTATTGGCGATTTCGTTCCAATTCACTCTCCAAGTAATATTCGGCATGCTAATTACATTGCCGTTTGCCAAATTGCATTATCTCTTATAGTTTCCGAGATATGGACTATCGATAATTTACACCTTAGGCTCTGCTTCTAACTTGGGCTCAAATTGTAAAATGGTCTTATCTATTGGCGATTTCGTTCCAATTCACATTCCAAGTAATATTCGGCATGCTAATTGCATTGCCGGTTGCCAAATTGCATTATCTCTTATAGCTTCCGAGATATGGACTGTCGATAATTTACACCTTAGGCTCTGCTTCTAACTTGGGCCCAAATTGTAAAATGGTCTTATCTATTGGCGATTTCGTTCCAATTCACATTCCAAGTAATATTCGGCATGCTGATTACATTGCCGGTTGCCAAATTGCATTATCTCTTATAGTTTCAGAGATATGGACTATCGATTATTTTTAACCTTAGCCTCTGCGTCTAACTTGGGCCCAAACTGTAAAATGGTCTTATCTATTGGCGATTTCGTTCCAATTCACATTCCAAGTAATATTTGGCATGCTAATTACATTGCCGTTTGCCAAATTGCATTATCTCTTATAGTTTCCGAGATATGGACTATCGATTATTTTTAACCTTAGGCTCTGCGTCTAACTTGGGCCCAAACTGTAAAATGGTCTTATCTATTGGCGATTTCGTTCCAATTCACATTCCAAATAATATTCGTCATGCTAATTACATTGCCGGTTGCCAAATTGCATTATCTCTTATAGTTTCCGAGATATGGACTATCGATAATTTACACCTTAGGCTCTGCTTCTAACTTGGGCCCAAATTGTTAAATGGTCTTATCTATTGGCGACTTCGTTCCACTTCACATTCCAAGTAATATTCGGCATGCTAATTACATTGCCGGTGGCCAAGTTGCATTATCTCTTATAGTTTACGAGATATGGACTATCGATAATTTACACCTTAGGCTCTGCTTCTAACTTGGGCCCAAATTGTAAAATGGTCTTATCTATTGGCGATTTCGTTCCAATTCACAATCCAAGTAATATTCGGCATGCTAACTACATTGACGGTTGCCAAATTGCATTATCTCTTATAGTTTCCGAGATATGGACTATCGATAATTTACACCTTAGGCTCTGCTTCCAACTTGGGCCCAAATTGTAAAATGGTCTTATCTATTGGCGATTTCGTTCCAATTCACATTCCAAGTAATATTTGGCATGCTAATTACATTGCCGTTTGCCAGATTGCATTATCTCTTATAGTTTCCGAGATATGGACTATCGATTATTTTTAACCTTAGGCTCTGCGTCTAACTTGGGCCCAAACTGTAAAATGGTCTTATCTATTGGCGATTTCGTTCCAATTCACATTCCAAATAATATTCGTCATGCTAATTACATTGCCGGTTGCCAAATTGCATTATCTCTTATAGTTTCCGAGATATGGACTATCGATAATTTACACCTTAGGCTCTGCTTCTAACTTGGGCCCAAATTGTTAAATGGTCTTATCTATTGGCGACTTCGTTCCACTTCACATTCCAAGTAATATTCGGCATGCTAATTACATTGCCGGTGGCCAAGTTGCATTATCTCTTATAGTTTACGAGATATGGACTATCGATAATTTACACCTTAGGCTCTGCTTCTAACTTGGGCCCAAATTGTAAAATGGTCTTATCTATTGGCGATTTCGTTCCAATTCACAATCCAAGTAATATTCGGCATGCTAACTACATTGACGGTTGCCAAATTGCATTATCTCTTATAGTTTCCGAGATATGGACTATCGATAATTTACACCTTAGGCTCTGCTTCTAAGTTGGGCCCAAATTGTAAAATGGTCTTATCTATTGGCGATTTCGTTCCAATTCACATTCCAAGTAATATTCGGCATGCTAATTACATTGCCGGTTGCCAAATTGCATTATCTCTTATAGTTTCCGAGATATGGACTATCGATAATTTACACCTTAGGCTCTGCTTCTAACTTGGGCCCAAATTGTAAAATGGTCTTATCTATTGGCGATTTCGTTCCAATTCACATTCCAAGTAATATTCGGCATGCTAATTACATTACCGTTTGCCAAATTGCATTATCTCTTATAGTTTCTGAGATATGGACTATCGATAATTTACACCATAGGCTCTGCTTCTAACTTGGGCCCAAATTGTAAAATGGTCTTATCTATTGGCGATTTCGTTCCAATTCACATTCCAAGTAATATTCGGCATGCTAATTACATTGCCGGTTGCCAAATTGCATTATCTCTTATAGTTTCCGAGATATGGACTATCGATAATTTACACCTTAGGCTCTGCTTCTAACTTGGGCCCAAATTGTAAAATCGTCTTATCTATTGGCGATTTCGTTCCAATTCACATTCCCTGTAATATTCGGCATGCTAATTACATTGCCGGTTGCCAAATTGCATTATCTCTTATAGTTTCCGAGATATGGACTATCGATAATTTACACCTTAGGCTCTGCTTCTAACTTGGGCCCAAATTGTAAAATGGTCTTATCTATTGGCGATTTCGTTCCAATTCACATTCCAAGTAATATTCGGCATGCTAAACATTCGGCCGGTTGCCAAATTGCATAATCTCTTATAGTTTCCGAGATATGGACTATTGATAATTTACACATTAGGCTCTGCTTCTAACTTAGGCCCAAATTGTAAAATGGTCTTATCTATTGGCGATTTCGTTCCAATTCATATTCCAAGTAATATTCGGCATGCTAATTACATTGCCGGTTGCGAAATTGCATTATCTCTTATAGTTTCCGAGATATGGACTATCGATAATTTACACCTTAGGCTCTGCTTCTAACTTATGCCCAAATTGTAAAATGGTCTTATCTATTGGCGATTTCGTTCCAATTCACATTCCAAGTAATATTCGGCATGCTAATTACATTGCCGGTTGCCAAATTGCATTATCTCTTATAGTTTCCAAGATATGGACTATCGGTAATTTACACCTTAGGCTCTGCTTCTAACTTGGGCCCAAACTGTAAAATGGTCTTATCTATTGGCGATTTCGTTCCAGTTCACATTCCAAGTAATATTCGGCATGCTAATTACATTGCCGGTTGCCAAATTGCATTATCTCTTATAGTTTCCGAGATATGGACTATCGATAATTTACACATTAGGCTCTGCTTCTAACTTAGGCCCAAATTGTAAAATGGTCTTATCTATTGGCGATTTCGTTCCAATTCATATTCCAAGTAATATTCGGCATGGTAATTACATTGCCGGTTGCCAAATTGCATTATCTTTTATAGTTTCCGAGATATGGACTATCGATAATTTACACCTTAGGCTCTGCTTCTAACTTGGGCCCAAATTGTAAAATGGTCTTATCTATTGGCGATTTCGTTCCAATTCACATTCCAAGTAATATTCGGCATGCTAATTACATTGCCGGTTGCCAAATTGCATTATGTCTTATAGTTTCCGATATATGGACTATCGATAATTTACACCTTAGGCTCTGCTTCTAACTTGGGCCCAAATTGTAAAATCGTCTTATCTATTGGCGATTTCGTTCCAATTCACATTCCAAGTAATATTCGGCATGCTAATTACATTGCCGTTTGCCAAGTTGCAATATCTCTTATAGTTTCCAAGATATGGACTATCGATAATTTACACCTTATTCTCTGCTTCTAACTTGGGCCCAAATTGTAAAATGGTCTTATCTATTGGCGATTTCGTTCCAATTCACATTCCAAGTAATATTCGGCATGCTAATTACATTGCCGGTTGCCAAATTGCATAATCTCTTATAGTTTCTGAGATATGGACTATTGATAATTTAAACATTAGGCTCTGCTTCTAACTTAGGCCCAAATTGTAAAATGGTCTTATCTATTGGCGATTTCGTTCCAATTCATATTCCAAGTAATATTCGGCATGCTAATTACATTGCCGGTTGCGAAATTGCATTATCTCTTATAGTTTCCGAGATATGGACTATCGATAATTTACACCTTAGGCTCTGCTTCTAACTTGGGCCCAAATTGTAAAATGGTCTTATCTATTGGCGATTTCGTTCCAATTCACATTCCAAATAATATTCGGCATGCTAATTACAATGCCGGTTGCCAAATTGCATTATCTCTTATAGTTTCCGAGATATGGACTATCGATAATTTACACCTTAGGCTCTGCTTCTAACTTATGCCCAAATTGTAAAATGGTCTTATCTATTGGCGATTTCGTTCCAATTCACAATCCAAGTAATATTCGGCATGCTAATTACATTGCCGGTTGCCAAATTGCATTATCTCTTATAGTTTCCAAGATATGGACTATCGATAATTTACACCTTTGGCTCTGCTTCTAACTTGGGCCCAAATTGTAAAATGGTCTTATCTATTGGCGATTTCGTTCCAATTCACATTCCAAGTAATATTCGGCATGCTAATTACATTGCCGGTTGCCAAATTGCATTATCTCTTATAGTTTCCGAGATATGGACTATCGATAATTTACACATTAGGCTCTGCTTCTAACTTAGGCCCAAATTGTAAAATGGTCTTATCTATTGGCGATTTCGTTCCAATTCATATTCCAAGTAATATTCGGCATGGTAATTACATTGCCGGTTGCCAAATTGCATTATCTCTTATAGTTTCCGAGATATGGACTATCGATAATTTACACCTTAGGCTCTGCTTCTAACTTGGGCCCAAATTGTAAAATGGTCTTATCTATTGGCGATTTCGTTCCAATTCACATTCCAAGTAATATTCGGCATGCTAATTACATTGCCGGTTGCCAAATTGCATTATGTCTTATAGTTTCCGATATATGGACTATCGATAATTTACACCTTAGGCTCTGCTTCTAACTTGGGCCCAAATTGTAAAATCGTCTTATCTATTGGCGATTTCGTTCCAATTCACATTCCAAGTAATATTCGGCATGCTAATTACATTGCCGGTTGCCAAATTGCATTATCTCTTATAGTTTCCGAGATATGGACCATCGATAATTTACACCTTAGGCTCTGCTTCTAACTTGGGCCCAAATTGTAAAATGGTCTTATCTATTGGCGATTTCGTTCCAATTCACATTCCAAGTAATATTCGGCATGCTAATTACATTGCCGGTTGCCAAATTGCATTATCTCTTATAGTTTCCGAGATATGGACTATCGATTATTTTTAACCTTAGGCTCTGCTTCTAACTTGGGCCCAAATTGTAAAATGGTCTTACCTATTGGCGATTTCGTTCCAATTCACATTCCAAGTAATATTCGGCATGCTAATTACATTGCCGGTTGCCAAATTGCATTATCTTTTATAGTTTCCGAGATATGGACTATCGATAATTTACACCTTAGGCTCTGCTTCTAACTTGAGCCCAAATTGTAAAATGGTCTTATCTATTGGCGATTTCGTTCCAATTCACATTCCAAGTAATATTCGGCATGCAAATTACATTGCCGGTTGCCAAATTGCATTATCTCTTATAGTTTCCCAGATATGGACTATCGATAATTTACACCTTAGGCTCTGCTTCTAACTTGGGCCCAAATTGTAAAATGGTCTTATCTATTGGCGATTTCGTTCCAATTCACATTCCAAGTAATATTCGGCATGCTAATTACATTGCCGGTTGCCAAATTGCATTATCTCTTATAGTTTCCGAGATATGGACTATCGATAATTTACACCTTAGGCTCTGCTTCTAACTTGTGCCCAAATTGTAAAATGATCTTATCTATTGGCGATTTCGTTCCAATTCACATTCCAAGTAATATTTGGCATGCTAATTACATTGCCGTTTGCCAAATTGCATTATCTCTTATAGTTTCCGAGATATGGACTATCGATTATTTTTAACCTTAGGCTCTGCGTCTAACTTGGGCCCAAACTGTAAAATGGTCTTATCTATTGGCGATTTCGTTCCAATTCACATTCCAAATAATATTCGTCATGCTAATTACATTGCCGGTTGCCAAATTGCATTATCTCTTATAGTTTCCGAGATATGGACTATCGATAATTTACACCTTAGGCTCTGCTTCTAACTTGGGCCCAAATTGTTAAATGGTCTTATCTATTGGCGACTTCGTTCCACTTCACATTCCAAGTAATATTCGGCATGCTAATTACATTGCCGGCGGCCAAGTTGCATTATCTCTTATAGTTTACGAGATATGGACTATCGATAATTTACACCTTAGGCTCTGCTTCTAACTTGGGCCCAAATTGTAAAATGGTCTTATCTATTGGCGATTTCGTTCCAATTCACATTCCAAGTAATATTCGGCATGCTAACTACATTGCCGGTTGCCAAATTGCATTATCTCTTATAGTTTCCGAGATATGGACTATCCATAATTTACACCTTAGGCTCTGCTTCTAACTTGGGCCCAAATTGTAAAATGGTCTTATCTATTGGCGATTTCGTTCCAATTCATATTCCAAGTAATATTCGGCATGCTAATTACATTGCCGGTTGCCAAATTGCATTATCTCTTATAGTTTCCGAGATATGGACTATCGATAATTTACACATTAGGCTCTGCTTCTAACTTAGGCCCAAATTGTAAAATGGTCTTATCTATTGGCGATTTCGTTCCAATTCATATTCCAAGTAATATTCGGCATGCTAATTACATTGCCGGTTGAAAAATTGCATTATCTCTTATAGTTTCCGAGATATGGACTATCGATAATTTACACATTAGGCTCTGCTTCTAACTTGGGCCCAAATTGTAAAATGGTCTTATCTATTGGCGATTTCGTTCCAATTCACATTCCAAGTAATATTCGGCATGCTAATTACATTGCCGGTTGCCAAATTGCATTATGTCTTATAATTTCCGAGATATGGACTATCGATAATTTACACCTTAGGCTCTGCTTCTAACTTGGGCCCAAATTGTAAAATCGTCTTATCTATTGGCGATTTCGTTCCAATTCACATTCCAAGTAATATTCGGCATGCTAATTACATTGCCGGTTGCCAAATTGCATTATCTCTTATAGTTTCCGAGATATGGACCATCGATAATTTACACCTTAGGCTCTGCTTCTAACTTGGGCCCAAATTGTAAAATGGTCTTATCTATTGGCGATTTCGTTCCAATTCACATTCCAAGTAATATTCGGCATGCTAATTACATTGCCGGTTGCCAAATTGCATTATCTCTTATAGTTTCCGAGATATGGACTATCGATAATTTACACCTTAGGCTCTGCTTCTAACTTGAGCCCAAATTGTAAAATGGTCTTATCTATTGGCGATTTCGTTCCAATTCACATTCCAAGTAATATTCGGCATGCTAATTACATTGCCGGTTGCCAAATTGCATTATCTCTTATAGTTTCCCAGATATGGACTATCGATAATTTACACCTTAGGCTCTGCTTCTAACTTGGGCCCAAATTGTAAAATGGTCTTATCTATTGGCGATTTCGTTCCAATTCACATTCCAAGTAATATTCGGCATGCTAATTACATTGCCGGTTGCCAAATTGCATTATCTCTTATAGTTTCCCAGATATGGACTATCGATAATTTACACCTTAGGCTCTGCTTCTAACTTGGGCCCAAATTGTAAAATGGTCTTATCTATTGGCGATTTCGTACCAATTCACATTCCAAGTAATATTCGGCATGCTAATTACATTGCCGGTTGCCAAATTGCATTATCTCTTATAGTTTCCCAGATATGGACTATCGATAATTTACACCTTAGGCTCTGCTTCTAACTTGGGCCCAAATTGTAAAATGGTCTTATCTATTGGCGATTTCGTTCCAATTCACATTCCAAGTAATATTCGGCATGCTAATTACATTGCCGGTTGCCAAATTGCATTATCTCTTATAGTTTCCCAGATATGGACTATCGATAATTTACACCTTAGGCTCTGCTTCTAACTTGGACCCAAATTGTAAAATGGTCTTATCTATTGGCGATTTCGTTCCAATTCACATTCCAAGCAATATTCGGCATGCTAATTACATTGCCGGTTGCCAAATTGCATTATCTTTTATAGTTTCCGAGATATGGACTATCGATAATTTACACCTTAGGCTCTGCTTCTAACTTGGGCCCAAACTGTAAAATGGTCTTATCTATTGGCAATTTCGTTCCAATTCACATTCCAAGTAATATTCGGCATGCTGATTACATTGCCGGTTGCCAAATTGCATTATCTCTTATAGTTTCAGAGATATGGACTATCGATAATTTACACCTTAGGCTCTGCTTCTAACTTGGGCCCAAATTGTAAAATGGTCTTATCTATTGGCGATTTCGTTCCAATTCACATTCCAAGTAATATTCGGCATGCTAATTACATTGCCGGTTGCCAAATTGCATTATCTCTTATAGTTTCCGAGATATGGACTATCGATAATTTACACCTTAGGCTCTGCTTCTAACTTGGGCCCAAATTGTAAAATGGTCTTACCTATTGGCGATTTCGTTCCAATTCACATTCCAAGTAGTATTCGGCATGCTAATTACATTGCCGGTTGCCAAATTGCATTATCTCTTATAGTTTCCGAGATATGGACTATCGATAATTTACACCTTAGGCTCTGCTTCTAACTTGGGCCCAAATTGTAAAATGGTCTTATCTATTGGCGATTTCGTTCCAATTCACATTCCAAGTAATATTCGGCATGCTAATTACATTGCCGGTTGCCAAATTTCATTATATCTTATAGTTTCCGAGATATGGACTATCGATAATTTACACCTTAGGCTCTGCTTCTAACTTGGGCCCAAATTGTAAAATGGTCTTATCTATTGGCGATTTCGTTCCAATTCACATTCCAAGTAATATTCGGCATGCTAATTACATTGCCAGTTGCCAAATTGCATTATCTCTTATAGTTTCCGAGATATGGACTATGGATAATTTACACCTTAGGCTCTGCTTCTAACTTGGGCCCAAATTGTAAAATGGTCTTATCTATTGGCGATTTCGTTCCAATTCACATTCCAAGTAATATTCGGCATGCTAATTACATTGCCGGTTGCCAAATTGCATTACCTCTTATAGTTTCCGAGATATGGACTATCGATAATTTACACCTTAGGCTCTGCTTCTAAATTTGGCCCAAATTGTAAAATGGTCTTATCTATTGGCGATTTCGTTCCAATTCACTTTCCAAGTAATATTCGGCATGCTAATTACATTGCCGGTTGCCAAATTGCATTATCTCTTATAGTTTCCGAGATATGGACTATCGATAATTTACACCTTAGGCTCTGCTTCTAACTTGGGCCCAAATTGTTAAATGGTCTTATCTATTGGCGACTTCGTTCCACTTCACATTCCAAGTAATATTCGGCATGCTAATTACATTGCCGGTGACCAAGTTGCATTATCTCTTATAGTTTACGAGATATGGACTATCGATAATTTACACCTTAGGCTCTGCTTCTAATTTGGGCCCAAATTGTAAAATGGTCTTATCTATTGGCGATTTCGTTCCAATTCATATTCCAAGTAATATTCGGCATGCTAATTACATTGCCGGTTGCCAAATTGCATTATCTCTTATAGTTTCCGAGATATGGACTATCGATAATTTACACATTAGGCTCTGCTTCTAACTTAGGCCCAAATTGTAAAATGGTCTTATCTATTGGCGATTTCGTTCCAATTCATATTCCAAGTAATATTCGGCATGCTAATTACATTGCCGGTTGAAAAATTGCATTATCTCTTATAGTTTCCGAGATATGGACTATCGATAATTTACACCTTAGGCTCTGCTTCTAACTTGGGCCCAAATTGTAAAATGGTCTTATCTATTGGCGATTTCGTTCCAATTCACATTCCAAGTAATATTCGGCATGCTAATTACATTGCCGGTTGCCAAATTGCATTATGTCTTATAGTTTACGAGATATGGACTATCGATAATTTACACCTTAGGCTCTGCTTCTAACTTGGGCCCAAATTGTAAAATGGTCTTATCTATTGGCGATTTCGTTCCAATTCATATTCCAAGTAATATTCGGCATGCTAATTACATTGCCGGTTGCCAAATTGCATTATCTCTTATAGTTTCCGAGATATGGACTATCGATAATTTACACATTAGGCTCTGCTTCTAACTTAGGCCCAAATTGTAAAATGGTCTTATCTATTGGCGATTTCGTTCCAATTCATATTCCAAGTAATATTCGGCATGCTAATTACATTGCCGGTTGAAAAATTGCATTATCTCTTATAGTTTCCGAGATATGGACTATCGATAATTTACACCTTAGGCTCTGCTTCTAACTTGGGCCCAAATTGTAAAATAGTCTTATCTATTGGCGATTTCGTTCCAATTCACATTCCAAGTAATATTCGGCATGCTAATTACATTGCCGGTTGCCAAATTGCATTATGTCTTATAGTTTCCGAGATATGGACTATCGATAATTTACACCTTAGGCTCTGCTTCTAACTTGGGCCCAAATTGTAAAATCGTCTTATCTATTGGCGATTTCGTTCCAATTCACATTCCAAGTAATATTCGGCATGCTAATTACATTGCCGGTTGCCAAATTGCATTATCTCTTATAGTTTCCGAAATATGGACCATCGATAATTTACACCTTAGGCTCTGCTTCTAACTTGGGCCCAAATTGTAAAATGGTCTTATCTATTGGCGATTTCGTTCCAATTCACATTCCAAGTAATATTCGGCATGCTAATTACATTGCCGGTTGCCAAATTGCATTATCTCTTATAGTTTCCGAGATATGGACTATCGATAATTTACACCTTAGGCTCTGCTTCTAACTTGAGCCCAAATTGTAAAATGGTCTTATCTATTGGCGATTTCGTTCCAATTCACATTCCAAGTAATATTCGGCATGCTAATTACATTGCCGGTTGCCAAATTGCATTATCTCTTATAGTTTCCCAGATATGGACTATCGATAATTTACACCTTAGGCTCTGCTTCTAACTTGGGCCCAAATTGTAAAATGGTCTTATCTATTGGCGATTTCGTTCCAATTCACATTCCAAGTAATATTCGGCATGCTAATTACATTGCCGGTTGCCAAATTGCATTATCTCTTATAGTTTCCAAGATATGGACTATCGATAATTTACACCTTTGGCTCTGCTTCTAACTTGGGCCCAAATTGTAAAATGGTCTTATCTATTGGCGATTTCGTTCCAATTCACATTCCAAGTAATATTCGGCATGCTAATTACATTGCCGGTTGCCAAATTGCATTATGTCTTATAGTTTCCGATATATGGACTATCGATAATTTACACCTTAGGCTCTGCTTCTAACTTGGGCCCAAATTGTAAAATCGTCTTATCTATTGGCGATTTCGTTCCAATTCACATTCCAAGTAATATTCGGCATGCTAATTACATTGCCGGTTGCCAAATTGCATTATCTCTTATAGTTTCCGAGATATGGACCATCGATAATTTACACCTTAGGCTCTGCTTCTAACTTGGGCCCAAATTGTAAAATGGTCTTATCTATTGGCGATTTCGTTCCAATTCACATTCCAAGTAATATTCGGCATGCTAATTACATTGCCGGTTGCCAAATTGCATTATCTCTTATAGTTTCCGAGATATGGACTATCGATTATTTTTAACCTTAGGCTCTGCTTCTAACTTGGGCCCAAATTGTAAAATGGTCTTACCTATTGGCGATTTCGTTCCAATTCACATTCCAAGTAATATTCGGCATGCTAATTACATTGCCGGTTGCCAAATTGCATTATCTTTTATAGTTTCCGAGATATGGACTATCGATAATTTACACCTTAGGCTCTGCTTCTAACTTGAGCCCAAATTGTAAAATGGTCTTATCTATTGGCGATTTCGTTCCAATTCACATTCCAAGTAATATTCGGCATGCAAATTACATTGCCGGTTGCCAAATTGCATTATCTCTTATAGTTTCCCAGATATGGACTATCGATAATTTACACCTTAGGCTCTGCTTCTAACTTGGGCCCAAATTGTAAAATGGTCTTATCTATTGGCGATTTCGTTCCAATTCACATTCCAAGTAATATTCGGCATGCTAATTACATTGCCGGTTGCCAAATTGCATTATCTCTTATAGTTTCCGAGATATGGACTATCGATAATTTACACCTTAGGCTCTGCTTCTAACTTGTGCCCAAATTGTAAAATGATCTTATCTATTGGCGATTTCGTTCCAATTCACATTCCAAGTAATATTTGGCATGCTAATTACATTGCCGTTTGCCAAATTGCATTATCTCTTATAGTTTCCGAGATATGGACTATCGATTATTTTTAACCTTAGGCTCTGCGTCTAACTTGGGCCCAAACTGTAAAATGGTCTTATCTATTGGCGATTTCGTTCCAATTCACATTCCGAATAATATTCGTCATGCTAATTACATTGCCGGTTGCCAAATTGCATTATCTCTTATAGTTTCCGAGATATGGACTATCGATAATTTACACCTTAGGCTCTGCTTCTAACTTGGGCCCAAATTGTTAAATGGTCTTATCTATTGGCGACTTCGTTCCACTTCACATTCCAAGTAATATTCGGCATGCTAATTACATTGCCGGTGGCCAAGTTGCATTATCTCTTATAGTTTACGAGATATGGACTATCGATAATTTACACCTTAGGCTCTGCTTCTAACTTGGGCCCAAATTGTAAAATGGTCTTATCTATTGGCGATTTCGTTCCAATTCACATTCCAAGTATTATTCGGCATGCTAACTACATTGCCGGTTGCCAAATTGCATTATCTCTTATAGTTTCCGAGATATGGACTATCCATAATTTACACCTTAGGCTCTGCTTCTAACTTGGGCCCAAATTGTAAAATGGTCTTATCTATTGGCGATTTCGTTCCAATTCATATTCCAAGTAATATTCGGCATGCTAATTACATTGCCGGTTGCCAAATTGCATTATCTCTTATAGTTTCCGAGATATGGACTATCGATAATTTACACATTAGGCTCTGCTTCTAACTTAGGCCCAAATTGTAAAATGGTCTTATCTATTGGCGATTTCGTTCCAATTCATATTCCAAGTAATATTCGGCATGCTAATTACATTGCCGGTTGAAAAATTGCATTATCTCTTATAGTTTCCGAGATATGGACTATCGATAATTTACACATTAGGCTCTGCTTCTAACTTGGGCCCAAATTGTAAAATGGTCTTATCTATTGGCGATTTCGTTCCAATTCACATTCCAAGTAATATTCGGCATGCTAATTACATTGCCGGTTGCCAAATTGCATTATGTCTTATAATTTCCGAGATATGGACTATCGATAATTTACACCTTAGGCTCTGCTTCTAACTTGGGCCCAAATTGTAAAATCGTCTTATCTATTGGCGATTTCGTTCCAATTCACATTCCAAGTAATATTCGGCATGCTAATTACATTGCCGGTTGCCAAATTGCATTATCTCTTATAGTTTCCGAGATATGGACCATCGATAATTTACACCTTAGGCTCTGCTTCTAACTTGGGCCCAAATTGTAAAATGGTCTTATCTATTGGCGATTTCGTTCCAATTCACATTCCAAGTAATATTCGGCATGCTAATTACATTGCCGGTTGCCAAATTGCATTATCTCTTATAGTTTCCGAGATATGGACTATCGATAATTTACACCTTAGGCTCTGCTTCTAACTTGAGCCCAAATTGTAAAATGGTCTTATCTATTGGCGATTTCGTTCCAATTCACATTCCAAGTAATATTCGGCATGCTAATTACATTGCCGGTTGCCAAATTGCATTATCTCTTATAGTTTCCCAGATATGGACTATCGATAATTTACACCTTAGGCTCTGCTTCTAACTTGGGCCCAAATTGTAAAATGGTCTTATCTATTGGCGATTTCGTTCCAATTCACATTCCAAGTAATATTCGGCATGCTAATTACATTGCCGGTTGCCAAATTGCATTATCTCTTATAGTTTCCCAGATATGGACTATCGATAATTTACACCTTAGGCTCTGCTTCTAACTTGGGCCCAAATTGTAAAATGGTCTTATCTATTGGCGATTTCGTACCAATTCACATTCCAAGTAATATTCGGCATGCTAATTACATTGCCGGTTGCCAAATTGCATTATCTCTTATAGTTTCCCAGATATGGACTATCGATAATTTACACCTTAGGCTCTGCTTCTAACTTGGGCCCAAATTGTAAAATGGTCTTATCTATTGGCGATTTCGTTCCAATTCACATTCCAAGTAATATTCGGCATGCTAATTACATTGCCGGTTGCCAAATTGCATTATCTCTTATAGTTTCCCAGATATGGACTATCGATAATTTACACCTTAGGCTCTGCTTCTAACTTGGACCCAAATTGTAAAATGGTCTTATCTATTGGCGATTTCGTTCCAATTCACATTCCAAGCAATATTCGGCATGCTAATTACATTGCCGGTTGCCAAATTGCATTATCTTTTATAGTTTCCGAGATATGGACTATCGATAATTTACACCTTAGGCTCTGCTTCTAACTTGGGCCCAAACTGTAAAATGGTCTTATCTATTGGCAATTTCGTTCCAATTCACATTCCAAGTAATATTCGGCATGCTGATTACATTGCCGGTTGCCAAATTGCATTATCTCTTATAGTTTCAGAGATATGGACTATCGATAATTTACACCTTAGGCTCTGCTTCTAACTTGGGCCCAAATTGTAAAATGGTCTTATCTATTGGCGATTTCGTTCCAATTCACATTCCAAGTAATATTCGGCATGCTAATTACATTGCCGGTTGCCAAATTGCATTATCTCTTATAGTTTCCGAGATATGGACTATCGATAATTTACACCTTAGGCTCTGCTTCTAACTTGGGCCCAAATTGTAAAATGGTCTTACCTATTGGCGATTTCGTTCCAATTCACATTCCAAGTAGTATTCGGCATGCTAATTACATTGCCGGTTGCCAAATTGCAT
Source organism: Rhynchophorus ferrugineus (assembly GCF_030347505.1). Classification (NCBI taxonomy): domain Eukaryota; kingdom Metazoa; phylum Arthropoda; class Insecta; order Coleoptera; family Curculionidae; genus Rhynchophorus; species Rhynchophorus ferrugineus. The sequence goes on from NW_027472869.1 coordinate 36,718, forward strand.
TATCTCTTATAGTTTCCGAGATATGGACTATCGATAATTTACACCTTAGGCTCTGCTTCTAACTTGGGCCCAAATTGTAAAATGGTCTTATCTATTGGCGATTTCGTTCCAATTCACATTCCAAGTAATATTCGGCATGCTAATTACATTGCCAGTTGCCAAATTGCATTATCTCTTATAGTTTCCGAGATATGGACTATGGATAATTTACACCTTAGGCTCTGCTTCTAACTTGGGCCCAAATTGTAAAATGGTCTTATCTATTGGCGATTTCGTTCCAATTCACATTCCAAGTAATATTCGGCATGCTAATTACATTGCCGGTTGCCAAATTTCATTATATCTTATAGTTTCCGAGATATGGACTATCGATAATTTACACCTTAGGCTCTGCTTCTAACTTGGGCCCAAATTGTAAAATGGTCTTATCTATTGGCGATTTCGTTCCAATTCACATTCCAAGTAATATTCGGCATGCTAATTACATTGCCAGTTGCCAAATTGCATTATCTCTTATAGTTTCCGAGATATGGACTATGGATAATTTACACCTTAGGCTCTGCTTCTAACTTGGGCCCAAATTGTAAAATGGTCTTATCTATTGGCGATTTCGTTCCAATTCACATTCCAAGTAATATTCGGCATGCTAATTACATTGCCGGTTGCCAAATTGCATTACCTCTTATAGTTTCCGAGATATGGACTATCGATAATTTACACCTTAGGCTCTGCTTCTAAATTTGGCCCAAATTGTAAAATGGTCTTATCTATTGGCGATTTCGTTCCAATTCACTTTCCAAGTAATATTCGGCATGCTAATTACATTGCCGGTTGCCAAATTGCATTATCTCTTATAGTTTCCGAGATATGGACTATCGATAATTTACACCTTAGGCTCTGCTTCTAACTTGGGCCCAAATTGTTAAATGGTCTTATCTATTGGCGAATTCGTTCCACTTCACATTCCAAGTAATATTCGGCATGCTAATTACATTGCCGGTGACCAAGTTGCATTATCTCTTATAGTTTACGAGATATGGACTATCGATAATTTACACCTTAGGCTCTGCTTCTAATTTGGGCCCAAATTGTAAAATGGTCTTATCTATTGGCGATTTCGTTCCAATTCATATTCCAAGTAATATTCGGCATGCTAATTACATTGCCGGTTGCCAAATTGCATTATCTCTTATAGTTTCCGAGATATGGACTATCGATAATTTACACATTAGGCTCTGCTTCTAACTTAGGCCCAAATTGTAAAATGGTCTTATCTATTGGCGATTTCGTTCCAATTCATATTCCAAGTAATATTCGGCATGCTAATTACATTGCCGGTTGAAAAATTGCATTATCTCTTATAGTTTCCGAGATATGGACTATCGATAATTTACACCTTAGGCTCTGCTTCTAACTTGGGCCCAAATTGTAAAATGGTCTTATCTATTGGCGATTTCGTTCCAATTCACATTCCAAGTAATATTCGGCATGCTAATTACATTGCCGGTTGCCAAATTGCATTATGTCTTATAGTTTACGAGATATGGACTATCGATAATTTACACCTTAGGCTCTGCTTCTAACTTGGGCCCAAATTGTAAAATGGTCTTATCTATTGGCGATTTCGTTCCAATTCATATTCCAAGTAATATTCGGCATGCTAATTACATTGCCGGTTGCCAAATTGCATTATCTCTTATAGTTTCCGAGATATGGACTATCGATAATTTACACATTAGGCTCTGCTTCTAACTTAGGCCCAAATTGTAAAATGGTCTTATCTATTGGCGATTTCGTTCCAATTCATATTCCAAGTAATATTCGGCATGCTAATTACATTGCCGGTTGAAAAATTGCATTATCTCTTATAGTTTCCGAGATATGGACTATCGATAATTTACACCTTAGGCTCTGCTTCTAACTTGGGCCCAAATTGTAAAATGGTCTTATCTATTGGCGATTTCGTTCCAATTCACATTCCAAGTAATATTCGGCATGCTAATTACATTGCCGGTTGCCAAATTGCATTATGTCTTATAGTTTCCGAGATATGGACTATCGATAATTTACACCTTAGGCTCTGCTTCTAACTTGGGCCCAAATTGTAAAATCGTCTTATCTATTGGCGATTTCGTTCCAATTCACATTCCAAGTAATATTCGGCATGCTAATTACATTGCCGGTTGCCAAATTGCATTATCTCTTATAGTTTCCGAAATATGGACCATCGATAATTTACACCTTAGGCTCTGCTTCTAACTTGGGCCCAAATTGTAAAATGGTCTTATCTATTGGCGATTTCGTTCCAATTCACATTCCAAGTAATATTCGGCATGCTAATTACATTGCCGGTTGCCAAATTGCATTATCTCTTATAGTTTCCGAGATATGGACTATCGATAATTTACACCTTAGGCTCTGCTTCTAACTTGAGCCCAAATTGTAAAATGGTCTTATCTATTGGCGATTTCGTTCCAATTCACATTCCAAGTAATATTCGGCATGCTAATTACATTGCCGGTTGCCAAATTGCATTATCTCTTATAGTTTCCCAGATATGGACTATCGATAATTTACACCTTAGGCTCTGCTTCTAACTTGGGCCCAAATTGTAAAATGGTCTTATCTATTGGCGATTTCGTTCCAATTCACATTCCAAGTAATATTCGGCATGCTAATTACATTGCCGGTTGCCAAATTGCATTATCTCTTATAGTTTCCCAGATATGGACTATCGATAATTTACACCTTAGGCTCTGCTTCTAACTTGGGCCCAAATTGTAAAATGGTCTTATCTATTGGCGATTTCGTACCAATTCACATTCCAAGTAATATTCGGCATGCTAATTACATTGCCGGTTGCCAAATTGCATTACCTTTTATAGTTTCCGAGATATGGACTATCGATAATTTACACCTTAGGCTCTGCTTCTAACTTGGGCCCAAATTGTAAAATGGTCTTACCTATTGGCGATTTCGTTCCAATTCACATTCCAAGTAATATTCGGCATGCTAATTACATTGCCGGTTGCCAAATTGCATTATCTCTTATAGTTTCCCAGATATGGACTATCGATAATTTACACCTTAGGCTCTGCTTCTAACTTGGACCCAAATTGTAAAATGGCCTTATCTATTGGCGATTTCGTTCCAATTCACATTCCAAGCAATATTCGGCATGCTAATTACATTGCCGGTTGCCAAATTGCATTATCTTTTATAGTTTCCGAGATATGGACTATCGATAATTTACACCTTAGGCTCTGCTTCTAACTTGGGCCCAAATTGTAAAATGGTCTTATCTATTGGCAATTTCGTTCCAATTCACATTCCAAGTAATATTCGACATGCTGATTACATTGCCGGTTGCCAAATTGCATTATCTCTTATAGTTTCAGAGATATGGACTATCGATAATTTACACCTTAGGCTCTGCTTCTAACTTGGGTACAAATTGTAAAATGGTCTTATCTATTGGCGATTTCGTTCCAATTCACATTCCAAGTAATATTCGGCATGCTAATTATATTGCCGGTTGCCAAATTGCATTATCTCTTATAGTTTCCGAGATATGGACTATCGATAATTTACACCTTAGGCTCTGCTTCTAACTTGGGCCCAAATTGTAAAATGGTCTTACCTATTGGCGATTTCGTTCCAATTCACATTCCAAGTAGTATTCGGCATGCTAATTACATTGCCGGTTGCCAAATTGCATTATCTCTTATAGTTTCCGAGATATGGACTATCGATAATTTACACCTTAGGCTCTGCTTCTAACTTGGGCCCAAATTGTAAAATGGTCTTATCTATTGGCGATTTCGTTCCAATTCACATTCCAAGTAATATTCGGCATGCTAATTACATTGCCAGTTGCCAAATTGCATTATCTCTTATAGTTTCTGAGATATGGACTATGGATAATTTACACCTTAGGCTCTGCTTCTAACTTGGGCCCAAATTGTAAAATGGTCTTATCTATTGGCGATTTCGTTCCAATTCACATTCCAAGTAATATTCGGCATGCTAATTACATTGCCGGTTGCCAAATTTCATTATATCTTATAGTTTCCGAGATATGGACTATCGATAATTTACACCTTAGGCTCTGCTTCTAACTTGGGCCCAAATTGTAAAATGGTCTTATCTATTGGCGATTTCGTTCCAATTCACATTCCAAGTAATATTCGGCATGCTAATTACATTGCCAGTTGCCAAATTGCATTATCTCTTATAGTTTCCGAGATATGGACTATGGATAATTTACACCTTAGGCTCTGCTTCTAACTTGTACCCAAATTGTAAAATGGTCTTATCTATTGGCGATTTCGTTCCAATTCACATTCCAAGTAATATTCGGCATGCTAATTACATTGCCGGTTGCCAAATTGCATTACCTCTTATAGTTTCCGAGATATGGACTATCGATAATTTACACCTTAGGCTCTGCTTCTAAATTTGGCCCAAATTGTAAAATGGTCTTATCTATTGGCGATTTCGTTCCAATTCACTTTCCAAGTAATATTCGGCATGCTAATTACATTGCCGGTTGCCAAATTGCATTATCTCTTATAGTTTCCGAGATATGGACTATCGATTATTTACACCTCAGGCTCTGCTTCTAACTTGGGCCCAAATTGTAAAATGGTCTTATCTATTGGCGATTTCGTTCCAATTCACATTCCAAGTAATATTCGGCATGCTAATTACATTGCCAGTTGCCAAATTGCATTATCTCTTATAGTTTCCGAGATATGGACTATGGATAATTTACACCTTAGGCTCTGCTTCTAACTTGGGCCCAAATTGTAAAATGGTCTTATCTATTGGCGATTTCGTTGCAATTCACATTCCAAGTAATATTCGGCATGCTAATTACATTGCCGGTTGCCAAATTGCATTACCTCTTATAGTTTCCGAGATATGGACTATCGATAATTTACACCTTAGGCTCTGCTTCTAACTTGGGCCCAAATTGTAAAATGGTCTTATCTATTGGCGATTTCGTTCCAATTCATATTCCAAGTAATATTCGGCATGCTAATTACATTGCCGGTTGCCAAATTGCATTATCTCTTATAGTTTCCGAGATATGGACTATCGATAATTTACACATTAGGCTCTGCTTCTAACTTAGGCCCAAATTGTAAAATGGTCTTATCTATTGGCGATTTCGTTCCAATTCATATTCCAAGTAATATTCGGCATGCTAATTACATTGCCGGTTGAAAAATTGCATTATCTCTTATAGTTTCCGAGATATGGACTATCGATAATTTACACCTTAGGCTCTGCTTCTAACTTGGGCCCAAATTGTAAAATGGTCTTATCTATTGGCGATTTCGTTCCAATTCACATTCCAAGTAATATTCGGCATGCTAATTACATTGCCGGTTGCCAAATTGCATTATGTCTTATGGTTTCCGAGATATGGACTATCGATAATTTACACCTTAGGCTCTGCTTCTAACTTGGGCCCAAATTGTAAAATCGTCTTATCTATTGGCGATTTCGTTCCAATTCACATTCCAAGTAATATTCGGCATGCTAATTACATTGCCGGTTGCCAAATTGCATTATCTCTTATAGTTTCCGAGATATGGACCATCGATAATTTACACCTTAGGCTCTGCTTCTAACTTGGGCCCAAATTGTAAAATGGTCTTATCTATTGGCGATTTCGTTCCAATTCACATTCCAAGTAATATTCGGCATGCTAATTACATTGCCGTTTGCCAAATTGCATTATCTCTTATAGTTTCCGAGATATGGACTATCGATTATTTTTAACCTTAGGCTCTGCTTCTAACTTGGGCCCAAATTGTAAAATGGTCTTACCTATTGGCGATTTCGTTCCAATTCACATTCCAAGTAATATTCGGCATGCTAATTACATTGCCGGTTGCCAAATTGCATTATCTTTTATGGTTTCCGAGATATGGACTATCGATAATTTACACCTTAGTCTCTGCTTCTAACTTGGGCCCAAATTGTAAAATGGTCTTACCTATTGGCGATTTCGTTCCAATTCACATTCCAAGTAATATTCGGCATGCTAATTACATTGCCGGTTGCCAAATTGCATTATCTTTTATAGTTTCCGAGATATGGACTATCGATAATTTACACCTTAGGCTCTGCTTCTAACTTGAGCCCAAATTGTAAAATGGTCTTATCTATTGGCGATTTCGTTCCAATTCACTTTCCAAGTAATATTCGGCATGCTAATTACATTGCCGGTTGCCAAATTGCATTATCTCTTATAGTTTCCCAGATATGGACTATCGATAATTTACACCTTAGGCTCTGCTTCTAACTTGGGCCCAAATTGTAAAATGGTCTTATCTATTGGCGATTTCGTTCCAATTCACATTCCAAGTAATATTCGGCATGCTAATTACATTGCCGGTTGCCAAATTGCATTATGTCTTATAGTTTCAGAGATATGGACTATCGATAATTTACACCTTAGGCTCTGCTTCTAACTTAGGCCCAAATTGTAAAATCGTCTTATCTATTGGCGATTTCGTTCCAATTCACATTCCAAGTAATATTCGGCATGCTAATTACATTGCCGGTTGCCAAATTGCATTATCTCTTATAGTTTCCGAGTTATGGACCATCGATAATTTACACCTTAGGCTCTGCTTCTAACTTGGGCCCAAATTGTAAAATGGTCTTATCTATTGGCGATTTCGTTCCAATTCACATTCCAAGTAATATTCGGCATGCTAATTACATTGCCGGTTGCCAAATTGCATTATCTCTTATAGTTTCCGAGATATGGACTATCGATAATTTACACCTTAGGCTCTGCTTCTAACTTGAGCCCAAATTGTAAAATGGTCTTATCTATTGGCGATTTCGTTCCAATTCACATTCCAAGTAATATTCGGCATGCTAATTACATTGCCGGTTGCCAAATTGCATTATCTCTTATAGTTTCCCAGATATGGACTATCGATAATTTACACCTTAGGCTCTGCTTCTAACTTGGGCCCAAATTGTAAAATGGTCTTATCTATTGGCGATTTCGTTCCAATTCACATTCCAAGTAATATTCGGCATGCTAATTACATTGCCGGTTGCCAAATTGTATTATCTCTTATAGTTTCCCAGATATGGACTATCGATAATTTACACCTTAGGCTCTCCTTCTAACTTGGGCCCAAATTGTAAAATGGTCTTATCTATTGGCGATTTCGTACCAATTCACATTCCAAGTAATATTCGGCATGCTAATTACATTGCCGGTTGCCAAATTGCATTATCTTTTATAGTTTCCGAGATATGGACTATCGATAATTTACACCTTAGGCTCTGCTTCTAACTTGGGCCCAAATTGTAAAATGGTCTTACCTATTGGCGATTTCGTTCCAATTCACATTCCAAGTAATATTCGGCATGCTAATTACATTGCCGGTTGCCAAATTGCATTATCTCTTATAGTTTCCCAGATATGGACTATCGATAATTTACACCTTAGGCTCTGCTTCTAACTTGGACCCAAATTGTAAAATGGTCTTATCTATTGGCGATTTCGTTCCAATTCACATTCCAAGCAATATTCGGCATGCTAATTACATTGCCGGTTGCCAAATTGCATTATCTTTTATAGTTTCCGAGATATGGACTATCGATAATTTACACCTTAGGCTCTGCTTCTAACTTGGGCCCAAACTGTAAAATGGTCTTATCTATTGGCGATTTCGTTCCAATTCACATTCCAAGTAATATTCGGCATGCTGATTACATTGCCGGTTGCCAAATTGCATTATCTCTTATAGTTTCAGAGATATGGACTATCGATAATTTACACCTTAGGCTCTGCTTCTAACTTGGGCCCAAATTGTAAAATGGTCTTATCTATTGGCGATTTCGTTCCAATTCACATTCCAAGTAATATTCGGCATGCTAATTACATTGCCGGTTGCCAAATTGCATTATCTCTTATAGTTTCAGAGATATGGACTATCGATAATTTACACCTTAGGCTCTGCTTCTAACTTGGGCCCAAATTGTAAAATGGTCTTATCTATTGGCAATTTCGTTCCAATTCACATTCCAAGTAATATTCGGCATGCTGATTACATTGCCGGTTGCCAAATTGCATTATCTCTTATAGTTTCAGAGATATGGACTATCGATAATTTACACCTTAGGCTCTGCTTCTAACTTGGGCCCAAATTGTAAAATGGTTTTATCTATTGGCGATTTCGTTCCAATTCACATTCCAAGTAATATTCGGCATGCTAATTACATTGCCGGTTGCCAAATTGCATTATCTCTTATAGTTTCCGAGATATGGACTATCGATAATTTACACCTTAGGCTCTGCTTCTAACTTGGGCCCAAATTGTAAAATGGTCTTACCTATTGGCGATTTCGTTCCAATTCACATTCCAAGTAGTATTCGGCATGCTAATTACATTGCCGGTTGCCAAATTGCATTATCTCTTATAGTTTCCGAGATATGGGCTATCGATAATTTACACCTTAGGCTCTGCTTCTAACTTGGGCCCAAATTGTAAAATGGTCTTATCTATTGGCGATTTCGTTCCAATTCACATTCCAAGTAATATTCGGCATGCTAATTACATTGCCAGTTGCCAAATTGCATTATCTCTTATAGTTTCCGAGATATGGACTATGGATAATTTACACCTTAGGCTCTGCTTCTAACTTGGGCCCAAATTGTAAAATGGTCTTATCTATTGGCGATTTCGTTCCAATTCACATTCCAAGTAATATTCGGCATGCTAATTACATTGCCGGTTGCCAAATTTCATTATATCTTATAGTTTCCGAGATATGGACTATCGATAATTTACACCTTAGGCTCTGCTTCTAACTTGGGCCCAAATTGTAAAATGGTCTTATCTATTGGCGATTTCGTTCCAATTCACATTCCAAGTAATATTCGGCATGCTAATTACATTGCCAGTTGCCAAATTGCATTATCTCTTATTGTTTCCGAGATATGGACTATGGATAATTTACACCTTAGGCTCTGCTTCTAACTTGGGCCCAAATTGTAAAATGGTCTTATCTATTGGCGATTTCGTTCCAATTCACATTCCAAGTAATATTCGGCATGCTAATTACATTGCCGGTTGCCAAATTGCATTACCTCTTATAGTTTCCGAGATATGGACTATCGATAATTTACACCTTAGGCTCTGCTTCTAAATTTGGCCCAAATTGTAAAATGGTCTTATCTATTGGCGATTTCGTTCCAATTCACTTTCCAAGTAATATTCGGCATGCTAATTACATTGCCGGTTGCCAAATTGCATTATCTCTTATAGTTTCCGAGATATGGACTATCGATTATTTACACCTCAGGCTCTGCTTCTAACTTGGACCCAAATTGTAAAATGGTCTTATCTATTGGCGATTTCGTTCCAATTCACATTCCAAGTAATATTCGGCATGCTAATTACATTGCCAGTTGCCAAATTGCATTATCTCTTATAGTTTCCGAGATATGGACTATGGATAATTTACACCTTAGGCTCTGCTTCTAACTTGGGCCCAAATTGTAAAATGGTCTTATCTATTGGCGATTTCGTTGCAATTCACATTCCAAGTAATATTCGGCATGCTAATTACATTGCCGGTTGCCAAATTGCATTACCTCTTATAGTTTCCGAGATATGGACTATCGATAATTTACACCTTAGGCTCTGCTTCTAACTTTGGCCCAAATTGTAAAATGGTCTTATCTATTGGCGTTTTCGTTCCAATTCACTTTCCAAGTAATATTCGGCATGCTAATTACATTGCCGGTTGCCAAATTTCATTATATCTTATAGTTTCCGAGATATGGACTATCGATAATTTACACCTTAGGCTCTGCTTCTAACTTGGGCCCAAATTGTAAAATGGTCTTATCTATTGGCGATTTCGTTCCAATTCACATTCCAAGTAATATTCGGCATGCTAATTACATTGCCAGTTGCCAAATTGCATTATCTCTTATAGTTTCCGAGATATGGACTATGGATAATTTACACCTTAGGCTCTGCTTCTAACTTGGGCCCAAATTGTAAAATGGTCTTATCTATTGGCGATTTCGTTGCAATTCACATTCCAAGTAATATTCGGCATGCTAATTACATTGCCGGTTGCCAAATTGCATTACCTCTTATAGTTTCCGAGATATGGACTATCGATAATTTACACCTTAGGCTCTGCTTCTAACTTTGGCCCAAATTGTAAAATGGTCTTATCTATTGGCGATTTCGTTCCAATTCACTTTCCAAGTAATATTCGGCATGCTAATTACATTGCCGGTTGCCAAATTGCATTATCTCTTATAGTTTCCGAGATATGGACTATCGATTATTTACACCTCAGGCTCTGCTTCTAACTTGGGCCCAAATTGTAAAATGGTCTTATCTATTGGCGATTTCGTTCCAATTCACTCTCCAAGTAATATTCGGCATGCTAATTACATTGCCGGTTGCCAAATTGCATTATCTCTTATAGTTTCCGAGATATGGACTATCGATAATTTACACCTTAGGCTCTGCTTCTAACTTGGGCTCAAATTGTAAAATGGTCTTATCTATTGGCGATTTCGTTCCAATTCACATTCCAAGTAATATTCGGCATGCTAATTGCATTGCCGGTTGCCAAATTGCATTATCTCTTATAGCTTCCGAGATATGGACTCTCGATATTTTACACCTTAGGCTCTGCTTCTAACTTGGGCCCAAATTGTAAAATGGTCTTATCTATTGGCGATTTCGTTCCAATTCACTTTCCAAGTAATATTCGGCATGCTAATTACATTGCCGGTTGCCAAATTTCATTATATCTTATAGTTTCCGAGATATGGACTATCGATAATTTACACCTTAGGCTCTGCTTCTAACTTGGGCCCAAATTGTAAAATGGTCTTATCTATTGGCGATTTCGTTCCAATTCACATTCCAAGTAATATTCGGCATGCTAATTACATTGCCAGTTGCCAAATTGCATTATCTCTTATAGTTTCCGAGATATGGACTATGGATAATTTACACCTTAGGCTCTGCTTCTAACTTGGGCCCAAATTGTAAAATGGTCTTATCTATTGGCGATTTCGTTGCAATTCACATTCCAAGTAATATTCGGCATGCTAATTACATTGCCGGTTGCCAAATTGCATTACCTCTTATAGTTTCCGAGATATGGACTATCGATAATTTACACCTTAGGCTCTGCTTCTAACTTTGGCCCAAATTGTAAAATGGTCTTATCTATTGGCGACTTCGTTCCAATTCACTTTCCAAGTAATATTCGGCATGCTAATTACATTGCCGGTTGCCAAATTGCATTATCTCTTATAGTTTCCGAGATATGGACTATCGATTATTTACACCTCAGGCTCTGCTTCTAACTTGGGCCCAAATTGTAAAATGGTCTTATCTATTGGCGATTTCGTTCCAATTCACTCTCCAAGTAATATTCGGCATGCTAATTACATTGCCGGTTGCCAAATTGCATTATCTCTTATAGTTTCCGAGATATGGACTATCGATAATTTACACCTTAGGCTCTGCTTCTAACTTGGGCTCAAATTGTAAAATGGTCTTATCTATTGGCGATTTCGTTCCAATTCACATTCCAAGTAATATTCGGCATGCTAATTGCATTGCCGGTTGCCAAATTGCATTATCTCTTATAGCTTCCGAGATATGGACTGTCGATATTTTACACCTTAGGCTCTGCTTCTAACTTGGGCCCAAATTGTAAAATGGTCTTATCTATTGGCGATTTCGTTCCAATTCACTTTCCAAGTAATATTCGGCATGCTAATTACATTGCCGGTTGCCAAATTGCATTATCTATTATTGTTTCCGAGATATGGACTATCGATAATTTACACCTTAGGCTCTGCTTCTAACTTGGGCCCAAATTGTAAAATAGCCTTATCTATTGGCGATTTCGTTCCAATTCACTTTCCAAGTAATATTCGGCATGCTAATTACATTGCCGGTTGCCAAATTGCATTATCTCTTATGGTTTCCGAGATATGGACTATCGATAATTTACACCTTAGGCTCTGCTTCTAACTTGGGCCCAAATTGTAAAATGGTCTTATCTATTGGCGATTTCGTTCCAATTCACATTCCAAGTAATATTCGGCATGCTAATTACATTACCGGTTGCCAAATTGCATTATCTTTTATTGTTTCCGAGATATGGACTATCGATAATTTACACCTTAGGCTCTGCTTCTAACTTGGGCCCAAACTGTAAAATGGTCTTATCTATTGGCAATTTCGTTCCAATTCACATTCCAAGTAATATTCGGCATGCTGATTACATTGCCGGTTGCCAAATTGCATTATCTCTTATAGTTTCAGAGATATGGACTATCGATAATTTACACCTTAGGCTCTGCTTCTAACTTGGGCCCAAATTGTAAAATGGTCTTATCTATTGGCGATTTCGTTCCAATTCACATTCCAAGTAATATTCGGCATGCTAATTACATTGCCGGTTGCCAAATTGCATTATCTCTTATAGTTTCCGAGATATGGACTATCGATAATTTACACCTTAGGCTCTGCTTCTAACTTGGGCCCAAATTGTAAAATGGTCTTACCTATTGGCGATTTCGTTCCAATTCACATTCCAAGTAGTATTCGGCATGCTAATTACATTGCCGGTTGCCAAATTGCATTATCTCTTATAGTTTCCGAGATATGGACTATCGATAATTTACACCTTAGGCTCTGCTTCTAACTTGGGCCCAAATTGTAAAATGGTCTTATCTATTGGCGATTTCGTTCCAATTCACATTCCAAGTAATATTCGGCATGCTAATTACATTGCCAGTTGCCAAATTGCATTATCTCTTATAGTTTCCGAGATATGGACTATGGATAATTTACACCTTAGGCTCTGCTTCTAACTTGGGCCCAAATTGTAAAATGGTCTTATCTATTGGCGATTTCGTTCCAATTCACATTCCAAGTAATATTCGGCATGCTAATTACATTGCCGGTTGCCAAATTTCATTATATCTTATAGTTTCCGAGATATGGACTATCGATAATTTACACCTTAGGCTCTGCTTCTAACTTGGGCCCAAATTGTAAAATGGTCTTATCTATTGGCGATTTCGTTCCAATTCACATTCCAAGTAATATTCGGCATGCTAATTACATTGCCAGTTGCCAAATTGCATTATCTCTTATAGTTTCCGAGATATGGACTATGGATAATTTACACCTTAGGCTCTGCTTCTAACTTGGGCCCAAATTGTAAAATATTCTTATCTATTGGCGATTTCGTTGCAATTCACATTCCAAGTAATATTCGGCATGCTAATTACATTGCCGGTTGCCAAATTGCATTATCTCTTATAGTTTCCGAGATATGGACTATCGATAATTTACACCTTAGGCTCTGCTTCTAACTTGGGCCCAAATTGTAAAATAGTCTTATCTATTGGCGATTTCGTTCCAATTCACATTCCAAGTAATATTCGGCATGCTAATTACATTGCCGGTTGCCAAATTGCATTATGTCTTATAGTTTCCGAGATATGGACTATCGATAATTTACACCTTAGGCTCTGCTTCTAACTTGGGCCCAAATTGTAAAATCGTCTTATCTATTGGCGATTTCGTTCCAATTCACATTCCAAGTAATATTCGGCATGCTAATTACATTGCCGGTTGCCAAATTGCATTATCTCTTATAGTTTCCGAAATATGGACCATCGATAATTTACACCTTAGGCTCTGCTTCTAACTTGGGCCCAAATTGTAAAATGGTCTTATCTATTGGCGATTTCGTTCCAATTCACATTCCAAGTAATATTCGGCATGCTAATTACATTGCCGGTTGCCAAATTGCATTATCTCTTATAGTTTCCGAGATATGGACTATCGATAATTTACACCTTAGGCTCTGCTTCTAACTTGAGCCCAAATTGTAAAATGGTCTTATCTATTGGCGATTTCGTTCCAATTCACATTCCAAGTAATATTCGGCATGCTAATTACATTGCCGGTTGCCAAATTGCATTATCTCTTATAGTTTCCCAGATATGGACTATCGATAATTTACACCTTAGGCTCTGCTTCTAACTTGGGCCCAAATTGTAAAATGGTCTTATCTATTGGCGATTTCGTTCCAATTCAACATTCCAAGTAATATTCGGCATGCTAATTACATTGCCGGTTGCCAAATTGCATTATCTCTTATAGTTTCCAAGATATGGACTATCGATAATTTACACCTTTGGCTCTGCTTCTAACTTGGGCCCAAATTGTAAAATGGTCTTATCTATTGGCGATTTCGTTCCAATTCACATTCCAAGTAATATTCGGCATGCTAATTACATTGCCGGTTGCCAAATTGCATTATGTCTTATAGTTTCCGATATATGGACTATCGATAATTTACACCTTAGGCTCTGCTTCTAACTTGGGCCCAAATTGTAAAATCGTCTTATCTATTGGCGATTTCGTTCCAATTCACATTCCAAGTAATATTCGGCATGCTAATTACATTGCCGGTTGCCAAATTGCATTATCTCTTATAGTTTCCGAGATATGGACCATCGATAATTTACACCTTAGGCTCTGCTTCTAACTTGGGCCCAAATTGTAAAATGGTCTTATCTATTGGCGATTTCGTTCCAATTCACATTCCAAGTAATATTCGGCATGCTAATTACATTGCCGGTTGCCAAATTGCATTATCTCTTATAGTTTCCGAGATATGGACTATCGATTATTTTTAACCTTAGGCTCTGCTTCTAACTTGGGCCCAAATTGTAAAATGGTCTTACCTATTGGCGATTTCGTTCCAATTCACATTCCAAGTAATATTCGGCATGCTAATTACATTGCCGGTTGCCAAATTGCATTATCTTTTATAGTTTCCGAGATATGGACTATCGATAATTTACACCTTAGGCTCTGCTTCTAACTTGAGCCCAAATTGTAAAATGGTCTTATCTATTGGCGATTTCGTTCCAATTCACATTCCAAGTAATATTCGGCATGCAAATTACATTGCCGGTTGCCAAATTGCATTATCTCTTATAGTTTCCCAGATATGGACTATCGATAATTTACACCTTAGGCTCTGCTTCTAACTTGGGCCCAAATTGTAAAATGGTCTTATCTATTGGCGATTTCGTTCCAATTCACATTCCAAGTAATATTCGGCATGCTAATTACATTGCCGGTTGCCAAATTGCATTATCTCTTATAGTTTCCGAGATATGGACTATCGATAATTTACACCTTAGGCTCTGCTTCTAACTTGTGCCCAAATTGTAAAATGATCTTATCTATTGGCGATTTCGTTCCAATTCACATTCCAAGTAATATTTGGCATGCTAATTACATTGCCGTTTGCCAAATTGCATTATCTCTTATAGTTTCCGAGATATGGACTATCGATTATTTTTAACCTTAGGCTCTGCGTCTAACTTGGGCCCAAACTGTAAAATGGTCTTATCTATTGGCGATTTCGTTCCAATTCACATTCCGAATAATATTCGTCATGCTAATTACATTGCCGGTTGCCAAATTGCATTATCTCTTATAGTTTCCGAGATATGGACTATCGATAATTTACACCTTAGGCTCTGCTTCTAACTTGGGCCCAAATTGTTAAATGGTCTTATCTATTGGCGACTTCGTTCCACTTCACATTCCAAGTAATATTCGGCATGCTAATTACATTGCCGGTGGCCAAGTTGCATTATCTCTTATAGTTTACGAGATATGGACTATCGATAATTTACACCTTAGGCTCTGCTTCTAACTTGGGCCCAAATTGTAAAATGGTCTTATCTATTGGCGATTTCGTTCCAATTCACATTCCAAGTAATATTCGGCATGCTAACTACATTGCCGGTTGCCAAATTGCATTATCTCTTATAGTTTCCGAGATATGGACTATCCATAATTTACACCTTAGGCTCTGCTTCTAACTTGGGCCCAAATTGTAAAATGGTCTTATCTATTGGCGATTTCGTTCCAATTCATATTCCAAGTAATATTCGGCATGCTAATTACATTGCCGGTTGCCAAATTGCATTATCTCTTATAGTTT
The DNA here is from genome assembly GCF_030347505.1 of Rhynchophorus ferrugineus. Classification (NCBI taxonomy): domain Eukaryota; kingdom Metazoa; phylum Arthropoda; class Insecta; order Coleoptera; family Curculionidae; genus Rhynchophorus; species Rhynchophorus ferrugineus. The sequence continues at coordinate 52,792 of NW_027472869.1, forward strand.
CCGAGATATGGACTATCGATAATTTACACATTAGGCTCTGCTTCTAACTTAGGCCCAAATTGTAAAATGGTCTTATCTATTGGCGATTTCGTTCCAATTCATATTCCAAGTAATATTCGGCATGCTAATTACATTGCCGGTTGAAAAATTGCATTATCTCTTATAGTTTCCGAGATATGGACTATCGATAATTTACACATTAGGCTCTGCTTCTAACTTGGGCCCAAATTGTAAAATGGTCTTATCTATTGGCGATTTCGTTCCAATTCACATTCCAAGTAATATTCGGCATGCTAATTACATTGCCGGTTGCCAAATTGCATTATGTCTTATAATTTCCGAGATATGGACTATCGATAATTTACACCTTAGGCTCTGCTTCTAACTTGGGCCCAAATTGTAAAATCGTCTTATCTATTGGCGATTTCGTTCCAATTCACATTCCAAGTAATATTCGGCATGCTAATTACATTGCCGGTTGCCAAATTGCATTATCTCTTATAGTTTCCGAGATATGGACCATCGATAATTTACACCTTAGGCTCTGCTTCTAACTTGGGCCCAAATTGTAAAATGGTCTTATCTATTGGCGATTTCGTTCCAATTCACATTCCAAGTAATATTCGGCATGCTAATTACATTGCCGGTTGCCAAATTGCATTATCTCTTATAGTTTCCGAGATATGGACTATCGATAATTTACACCTTAGGCTCTGCTTCTAACTTGAGCCCAAATTGTAAAATGGTCTTATCTATTGGCGATTTCGTTCCAATTCACATTCCAAGTAATATTCGGCATGCTAATTACATTGCCGGTTGCCAAATTGCATTATCTCTTATAGTTTCCCAGATATGGACTATCGATAATTTACACCTTAGGCTCTGCTTCTAACTTGGGCCCAAATTGTAAAATGGTCTTATCTATTGGCGATTTCGTTCCAATTCACATTCCAAGTAATATTCGGCATGCTAATTACATTGCCGGTTGCCAAATTGCATTATCTCTTATAGTTTCCCAGATATGGACTATCGATAATTTACACCTTAGGCTCTGCTTCTAACTTGGGCCCAAATTGTAAAATGGTCTTATCTATTGGCGATTTCGTACCAATTCACATTCCAAGTAATATTCGGCATGCTAATTACATTGCCGGTTGCCAAATTGCATTATCTCTTATAGTTTCCCAGATATGGACTATCGATAATTTACACCTTAGGCTCTGCTTCTAACTTGGGCCCAAATTGTAAAATGGTCTTATCTATTGGCGATTTCGTTCCAATTCACATTCCAAGTAATATTCGGCATGCTAATTACATTGCCGGTTGCCAAATTGCATTATCTCTTATAGTTTCCCAGATATGGACTATCGATAATTTACACCTTAGGCTCTGCTTCTAACTTGGACCCAAATTGTAAAATGGTCTTATCTATTGGCGATTTCGTTCCAATTCACATTCCAAGCAATATTCGGCATGCTAATTACATTGCCGGTTGCCAAATTGCATTATCTTTTATAGTTTCCGAGATATGGACTATCGATAATTTACACCTTAGGCTCTGCTTCTAACTTGGGCCCAAACTGTAAAATGGTCTTATCTATTGGCAATTTCGTTCCAATTCACATTCCAAGTAATATTCGGCATGCTGATTACATTGCCGGTTGCCAAATTGCATTATCTCTTATAGTTTCAGAGATATGGACTATCGATAATTTACACCTTAGGCTCTGCTTCTAACTTGGGCCCAAATTGTAAAATGGTCTTATCTATTGGCGATTTCGTTCCAATTCACATTCCAAGTAATATTCGGCATGCTAATTACATTGCCGGTTGCCAAATTGCATTATCTCTTATAGTTTCCGAGATATGGACTATCGATAATTTACACCTTAGGCTCTGCTTCTAACTTGGGCCCAAATTGTAAAATGGTCTTACCTATTGGCGATTTCGTTCCAATTCACATTCCAAGTAGTATTCGGCATGCTAATTACATTGCCGGTTGCCAAATTGCATTATCTCTTATAGTTTCCGAGATATGGACTATCGATAATTTACACCTTAGGCTCTGCTTCTAACTTGGGCCCAAATTGTAAAATGGTCTTATCTATTGGCGATTTCGTTCCAATTCACATTCCAAGTAATATTCGGCATGCTAATTACATTGCCAGTTGCCAAATTGCATTATCTCTTATAGTTTCCGAGATATGGACTATGGATAATTTACACCTTAGGCTCTGCTTCTAACTTGGGCCCAAATTGTAAAATGGTCTTATCTATTGGCGATTTCGTTCCAATTCACATTCCAAGTAATATTCGGCATGCTAATTACATTGCCGGTTGCCAAATTTCATTATATCTTATAGTTTCCGAGATATGGACTATCGATAATTTACACCTTAGGCTCTGCTTCTAACTTGGGCCCAAATTGTAAAATGGTCTTATCTATTGGCGATTTCGTTCCAATTCACATTCCAAGTAATATTCGGCATGCTAATTACATTGCCAGTTGCCAAATTGCATTATCTCTTATAGTTTCCGAGATATGGACTATGGATAATTTACACCTTAGGCTCTGCTTCTAACTTGGGCCCAAATTGTAAAATGGTCTTATCTATTGGCGATTTCGTTCCAATTCACATTCCAAGTAATATTCGGCATGCTAATTACATTGCCGGTTGCCAAATTGCATTACCTCTTATAGTTTCCGAGATATGGACTATCGATAATTTACACCTTAGGCTCTGCTTCTAAATTTGGCCCAAATTGTAAAATGGTCTTATCTATTGGCGATTTCGTTCCAATTCACTTTCCAAGTAATATTCGGCATGCTAATTACATTGCCGGTTGCCAAATTGCATTATCTCTTATAGTTTCCGAGATATGGACTATCGATAATTTACACCTTAGGCTCTGCTTCTAACTTGGGCCCAAATTGTTAAATGGTCTTATCTATTGGCGAATTCGTTCCACTTCACATTCCAAGTAATATTCGGCATGCTAATTACATTGCCGGTGACCAAGTTGCATTATCTCTTATAGTTTACGAGATATGGACTATCGATAATTTACACCTTAGGCTCTGCTTCTAATTTGGGCCCAAATTGTAAAATGGTCTTATCTATTGGCGATTTCGTTCCAATTCATATTCCAAGTAATATTCGGCATGCTAATTACATTGCCGGTTGCCAAATTGCATTATCTCTTATAGTTTCCGAGATATGGACTATCGATAATTTACACATTAGGCTCTGCTTCTAACTTAGGCCCAAATTGTAAAATGGTCTTATCTATTGGCGATTTCGTTCCAATTCATATTCCAAGTAATATTCGGCATGCTAATTACATTGCCGGTTGAAAAATTGCATTATCTCTTATAGTTTCCGAGATATGGACTATCGATAATTTACACCTTAGGCTCTGCTTCTAACTTGGGCCCAAATTGTAAAATGGTCTTATCTATTGGCGATTTCGTTCCAATTCACATTCCAAGTAATATTCGGCATGCTAATTACATTGCCGGTTGCCAAATTGCATTATGTCTTATAGTTTACGAGATATGGACTATCGATAATTTACACCTTAGGCTCTGCTTCTAACTTGGGCCCAAATTGTAAAATGGTCTTATCTATTGGCGATTTCGTTCCAATTCATATTCCAAGTAATATTCGGCATGCTAATTACATTGCCGGTTGCCAAATTGCATTATCTCTTATAGTTTCCGAGATATGGACTATCGATAATTTACACATTAGGCTCTGCTTCTAACTTAGGCCCAAATTGTAAAATGGTCTTATCTATTGGCGATTTCGTTCCAATTCATATTCCAAGTAATATTCGGCATGCTAATTACATTGCCGGTTGAAAAATTGCATTATCTCTTATAGTTTCCGAGATATGGACTATCGATAATTTACACCTTAGGCTCTGCTTCTAACTTGGGCCCAAATTGTAAAATGGTCTTATCTATTGGCGATTTCGTTCCAATTCACATTCCAAGTAATATTCGGCATGCTAATTACATTGCCGGTTGCCAAATTGCATTATGTCTTATAGTTTCCGAGATATGGACTATCGATAATTTACACCTTAGGCTCTGCTTCTAACTTGGGCCCAAATTGTAAAATCGTCTTATCTATTGGCGATTTCGTTCCAATTCACATTCCAAGTAATATTCGGCATGCTAATTACATTGCCGGTTGCCAAATTGCATTATCTCTTATAGTTTCCGAAATATGGACCATCGATAATTTACACCTTAGGCTCTGCTTCTAACTTGGGCCCAAATTGTAAAATGGTCTTATCTATTGGCGATTTCGTTCCAATTCACATTCCAAGTAATATTCGGCATGCTAATTACATTGCCGGTTGCCAAATTGCATTATCTCTTATAGTTTCCGAGATATGGACTATCGATAATTTACACCTTAGGCTCTGCTTCTAACTTGAGCCCAAATTGTAAAATGGTCTTATCTATTGGCGATTTCGTTCCAATTCACATTCCAAGTAATATTCGGCATGCTAATTACATTGCCGGTTGCCAAATTGCATTATCTCTTATAGTTTCCCAGATATGGACTATCGATAATTTACACCTTAGGCTCTGCTTCTAACTTGGGCCCAAATTGTAAAATGGTCTTATCTATTGGCGATTTCGTTCCAATTCACATTCCAAGTAATATTCGGCATGCTAATTACATTGCCGGTTGCCAAATTGCATTATCTCTTATAGTTTCCCAGATATGGACTATCGATAATTTACACCTTAGGCTCTGCTTCTAACTTGGGCCCAAATTGTAAAATGGTCTTATCTATTGGCGATTTCGTACCAATTCACATTCCAAGTAATATTCGGCATGCTAATTACATTGCCGGTTGCCAAATTGCATTACCTTTTATAGTTTCCGAGATATGGACTATCGATAATTTACACCTTAGGCTCTGCTTCTAACTTGGGCCCAAATTGTAAAATGGTCTTACCTATTGGCGATTTCGTTCCAATTCACATTCCAAGTAATATTCGGCATGCTAATTACATTGCCGGTTGCCAAATTGCATTATCTCTTATAGTTTCCCAGATATGGACTATCGATAATTTACACCTTAGGCTCTGCTTCTAACTTGGACCCAAATTGTAAAATGGCCTTATCTATTGGCGATTTCGTTCCAATTCACATTCCAAGCAATATTCGGCATGCTAATTACATTGCCGGTTGCCAAATTGCATTATCTTTTATAGTTTCCGAGATATGGACTATCGATAATTTACACCTTAGGCTCTGCTTCTAACTTGGGCCCAAATTGTAAAATGGTCTTATCTATTGGCAATTTCGTTCCAATTCACATTCCAAGTAATATTCGACATGCTGATTACATTGCCGGTTGCCAAATTGCATTATCTCTTATAGTTTCAGAGATATGGACTATCGATAATTTACACCTTAGGCTCTGCTTCTAACTTGGGTACAAATTGTAAAATGGTCTTATCTATTGGCGATTTCGTTCCAATTCACATTCCAAGTAATATTCGGCATGCTAATTATATTGCCGGTTGCCAAATTGCATTATCTCTTATAGTTTCCGAGATATGGACTATCGATAATTTACACCTTAGGCTCTGCTTCTAACTTGGGCCCAAATTGTAAAATGGTCTTACCTATTGGCGATTTCGTTCCAATTCACATTCCAAGTGGTATTCGGCATGCTAATTACATTGCCGGTTGCCAAATTGCATTATCTCTTATAGTTTCCGAGATATGGACTATCGATAATTTACACCTTAGGCTCTGCTTCTAACTTGGGCCCAAATTGTAAAATGGTCTTATCTATTGGCGATTTCGTTCCAATTCACATTCCAAGTAATATTCGGCATGCTAATTACATTGCCAGTTGCCAAATTGCATTATCTCTTATAGTTTCTGAGATATGGACTATGGATAATTTACACCTTAGGCTCTGCTTCTAACTTGGGCCCAAATTGTAAAATGGTCTTATCTATTGGCGATTTCGTTCCAATTCACATTCCAAGTAATATTCGGCATGCTAATTACATTGCCGGTTGCCAAATTTCATTATATCTTATAGTTTCCGAGATATGGACTATCGATAATTTACACCTTAGGCTCTGCTTCTAACTTGGGCCCAAATTGTAAAATGGTCTTATCTATTGGCGATTTCGTTCCAATTCACATTCCAAGTAATATTCGGCATGCTAATTACATTGCCAGTTGCCAAATTGCATTATCTCTTATAGTTTCCGAGATATGGACTATGGATAATTTACACCTTAGGCTCTGCTTCTAACTTGTACCCAAATTGTAAAATGGTCTTATCTATTGGCGATTTCGTTCCAATTCACATTCCAAGTAATATTCGGCATGCTAATTACATTGCCGGTTGCCAAATTGCATTACCTCTTATAGTTTCCGAGATATGGACTATCGATAATTTACACCTTAGGCTCTGCTTCTAAATTTGGCCCAAATTGTAAAATGGTCTTATCTATTGGCGATTTCGTTCCAATTCACTTTCCAAGTAATATTCGGCATGCTAATTACATTGCCGGTTGCCAAATTGCATTATCTCTTATAGTTTCCGAGATATGGACTATCGATTATTTACACCTCAGGCTCTGCTTCTAACTTGGGCCCAAATTGTAAAATGGTCTTATCTATTGGCGATTTCGTTCCAATTCACATTCCAAGTAATATTCGGCATGCTAATTACATTGCCAGTTGCCAAATTGCATTATCTCTTATAGTTTCCGAGATATGGACTATGGATAATTTACACCTTAGGCTCTGCTTCTAACTTGGGCCCAAATTGTAAAATGGTCTTATCTATTGGCGATTTCGTTGCAATTCACATTCCAAGTAATATTCGGCATGCTAATTACATTGCCGGTTGCCAAATTGCATTACCTCTTATAGTTTCCGAGATATGGACTATCGATAATTTACACCTTAGGCTCTGCTTCTAACTTGGGCCCAAATTGTAAAATGGTCTTATCTATTGGCGATTTCGTTCCAATTCATATTCCAAGTAATATTCGGCATGCTAATTACATTGCCGGTTGCCAAATTGCATTATCTCTTATAGTTTCCGAGATATGGACTATCGATAATTTACACATTAGGCTCTGCTTCTAACTTAGGCCCAAATTGTAAAATGGTCTTATCTATTGGCGATTTCGTTCCAATTCATATTCCAAGTAATATTCGGCATGCTAATTACATTGCCGGTTGAAAAATTGCATTATCTCTTATAGTTTCCGAGATATGGACTATCGATAATTTACACCTTAGGCTCTGCTTCTAACTTGGGCCCAAATTGTAAAATGGTCTTATCTATTGGCGATTTCGTTCCAATTCACATTCCAAGTAATATTCGGCATGCTAATTACATTGCCGGTTGCCAAATTGCATTATGTCTTATGGTTTCCGAGATATGGACTATCGATAATTTACACCTTAGGCTCTGCTTCTAACTTGGGCCCAAATTGTAAAATCGTCTTATCTATTGGCGATTTCGTTCCAATTCACATTCCAAGTAATATTCGGCATGCTAATTACATTGCCGGTTGCCAAATTGCATTATCTCTTATAGTTTCCGAGATATGGACCATCGATAATTTACACCTTAGGCTCTGCTTCTAACTTGGGCCCAAATTGTAAAATGGTCTTATCTATTGGCGATTTCGTTCCAATTCACATTCCAAGTAATATTCGGCATGCTAATTACATTGCCGTTTGCCAAATTGCATTATCTCTTATAGTTTCCGAGATATGGACTATCGATTATTTTTAACCTTAGGCTCTGCTTCTAACTTGGGCCCAAATTGTAAAATGGTCTTACCTATTGGCGATTTCGTTCCAATTCACATTCCAAGTAATATTCGGCATGCTAATTACATTGCCGGTTGCCAAATTGCATTATCTTTTATGGTTTCCGAGATATGGACTATCGATAATTTACACCTTAGTCTCTGCTTCTAACTTGGGCCCAAATTGTAAAATGGTCTTACCTATTGGCGATTTCGTTCCAATTCACATTCCAAGTAATATTCGGCATGCTAATTACATTGCCGGTTGCCAAATTGCATTATCTTTTATAGTTTCCGAGATATGGACTATCGATAATTTACACCTTAGGCTCTGCTTCTAACTTGAGCCCAAATTGTAAAATGGTCTTATCTATTGGCGATTTCGTTCCAATTCACTTTCCAAGTAATATTCGGCATGCTAATTACATTGCCGGTTGCCAAATTGCATTATCTCTTATAGTTTCCCAGATATGGACTATCGATAATTTACACCTTAGGCTCTGCTTCTAACTTGGGCCCAAATTGTAAAATGGTCTTATCTATTGGCGATTTCGTTCCAATTCACATTCCAAGTAATATTCGGCATGCTAATTACATTGCCGGTTGCCAAATTGCATTATGTCTTATAGTTTCAGAGATATGGACTATCGATAATTTACACCTTAGGCTCTGCTTCTAACTTAGGCCCAAATTGTAAAATCGTCTTATCTATTGGCGATTTCGTTCCAATTCACATTCCAAGTAATATTCGGCATGCTAATTACATTGCCGGTTGCCAAATTGCATTATCTCTTATAGTTTCCGAGTTATGGACCATCGATAATTTACACCTTAGGCTCTGCTTCTAACTTGGGCCCAAATTGTAAAATGGTCTTATCTATTGGCGATTTCGTTCCAATTCACATTCCAAGTAATATTCGGCATGCTAATTACATTGCCGGTTGCCAAATTGCATTATCTCTTATAGTTTCCGAGATATGGACTATCGATAATTTACACCTTAGGCTCTGCTTCTAACTTGAGCCCAAATTGTAAAATGGTCTTATCTATTGGCGATTTCGTTCCAATTCACATTCCAAGTAATATTCGGCATGCTAATTACATTGCCGGTTGCCAAATTGCATTATCTCTTATAGTTTCCCAGATATGGACTATCGATAATTTACACCTTAGGCTCTGCTTCTAACTTGGGCCCAAATTGTAAAATGGTCTTATCTATTGGCGATTTCGTTCCAATTCACATTCCAAGTAATATTCGGCATGCTAATTACATTGCCGGTTGCCAAATTGTATTATCTCTTATAGTTTCCCAGATATGGACTATCGATAATTTACACCTTAGGCTCTCCTTCTAACTTGGGCCCAAATTGTAAAATGGTCTTATCTATTGGCGATTTCGTACCAATTCACATTCCAAGTAATATTCGGCATGCTAATTACATTGCCGGTTGCCAAATTGCATTATCTTTTATAGTTTCCGAGATATGGACTATCGATAATTTACACCTTAGGCTCTGCTTCTAACTTGGGCCCAAATTGTAAAATGGTCTTACCTATTGGCGATTTCGTTCCAATTCACATTCCAAGTAATATTCGGCATGCTAATTACATTGCCGGTTGCCAAATTGCATTATCTCTTATAGTTTCCCAGATATGGACTATCGATAATTTACACCTTAGGCTCTGCTTCTAACTTGGACCCAAATTGTAAAATGGTCTTATCTATTGGCGATTTCGTTCCAATTCACATTCCAAGCAATATTCGGCATGCTAATTACATTGCCGGTTGCCAAATTGCATTATCTTTTATAGTTTCCGAGATATGGACTATCGATAATTTACACCTTAGGCTCTGCTTCTAACTTGGGCCCAAACTGTAAAATGGTCTTATCTATTGGCAATTTCGTTCCAATTCACATTCCAAGTAATATTCGGCATGCTGATTACATTGCCGGTTGCCAAATTGCATTATCTCTTATAGTTTCAGAGATATGGACTATCGATAATTTACACCTTAGGCTCTGCTTCTAACTTGGGCCCAAATTGTAAAATGGTCTTATCTATTGGCGATTTCGTTCCAATTCACATTCCAAGTAATATTCGGCATGCTAATTACATTGCCGGTTGCCAAATTGCATTATCTCTTATAGTTTCAGAGATATGGACTATCGATAATTTACACCTTAGGCTCTGCTTCTAACTTGGGCCCAAATTGTAAAATGGTCTTATCTATTGGCAATTTCGTTCCAATTCACATTCCAAGTAATATTCGGCATGCTGATTACATTGCCGGTTGCCAAATTGCATTATCTCTTATAGTTTCAGAGATATGGACTATCGATAATTTACACCTTAGGCTCTGCTTCTAACTTGGGCCCAAATTGTAAAATGGTTTTATCTATTGGCGATTTCGTTCCAATTCACATTCCAAGTAATATTCGGCATGCTAATTACATTGCCGGTTGCCAAATTGCATTATCTCTTATAGTTTCCGAGATATGGACTATCGATAATTTACACCTTAGGCTCTGCTTCTAACTTGGGCCCAAATTGTAAAATGGTCTTACCTATTGGCGATTTCGTTCCAATTCACATTCCAAGTAGTATTCGGCATGCTAATTACATTGCCGGTTGCCAAATTGCATTATCTCTTATAGTTTCCGAGATATGGGCTATCGATAATTTACACCTTAGGCTCTGCTTCTAACTTGGGCCCAAATTGTAAAATGGTCTTATCTATTGGCGATTTCGTTCCAATTCACATTCCAAGTAATATTCGGCATGCTAATTACATTGCCAGTTGCCAAATTGCATTATCTCTTATAGTTTCCGAGATATGGACTATGGATAATTTACACCTTAGGCTCTGCTTCTAACTTGGGCCCAAATTGTAAAATGGTCTTATCTATTGGCGATTTCGTTCCAATTCACATTCCAAGTAATATTCGGCATGCTAATTACATTGCCGGTTGCCAAATTTCATTATATCTTATAGTTTCCGAGATATGGACTATCGATAATTTACACCTTAGGCTCTGCTTCTAACTTGGGCCCAAATTGTAAAATGGTCTTATCTATTGGCGATTTCGTTCCAATTCACATTCCAAGTAATATTCGGCATGCTAATTACATTACCAGTTGCCAAATTGCATTATCTCTTATTGTTTCCGAGATATGGACTATGGATAATTTACACCTTAGGCTCTGCTTCTAACTTGGGCCCAAATTGTAAAATGGTCTTATCTATTGGCGATTTCGTTCCAATTCACATTCCAAGTAATATTCGGCATGCTAATTACATTGCCGGTTGCCAAATTGCATTACCTCTTATAGTTTCCGAGATATGGACTATCGATAATTTACACCTTAGGCTCTGCTTCTAACTTTGACCCAAATTGTAAAATGGTCTTATCTATTGGCGATTTCGTTCCAATTCACTTTCCAAGTAATATTCGGCATGCTAATTACATTGCCGGTTGCCAAATTGCATTATCTCTTATAGTTTCCGAGATATGGACTATCGATTATTTACACCTCAGGCTCTGCTTCTAACTTGGGCCCAAATTGTAAAATGGTCTTATCTATTGGCGATTTCGTTCCAATTCACATTCCAAGTAATATTCGGCAATTACATTGCCAGTTGCCAAATTGCATTATCTCTTATAGTTTCCGAGATATGGACTATGGATAATTTACACCTTAGGCTCTGCTTCTAACTTGGGCCCAAATTGTAAAATGGTCTTATCTATTGGCGATTTCGTTGCAATTCACATTCCAAGTAATATTCGGCATGCTAATTACATTGCCGGTTGCCAAATTGCATTACCTCTTATAGTTTCCGAGATATGGACTATCGATAATTTACACCTTAGGCTCTGCTTCTAACTTTGGCCCAAATTGTAAAATGGTCTTATCTATTGGCGATTTCGTTCCAATTCACTTTCCAAGTAATATTCGGCATGCTAATTACATTGCCGGTTGCCAAATTTCATTATATCTTATAGTTTCCGAGATATGGACTATCGATAATTTACACCTTAGGCTCTGCTTCTAACTTGGGCCCAAATTGTAAAATGGTCTTATCTATTGGCGATTTCGTTCCAATTCACATTCCAAGTAATATTCGGCATGCTAATTACATTGCCAGTTGCCAAATTGCATTATCTCTTATAGTTTCCGAGATATGGACTATGGATAATTTACACCTTAGGCTCTGCTTCTAACTTGGGCCCAAATTGTAAAATGGTCTTATCTATTGGCGATTTCGTTGCAATTCACATTCCAAGTAATATTCGGCATGCTAATTACATTGCCGGTTGCCAAATTGCATTACCTCTTATAGTTTCCGAGATATGGACTATCGATAATTTACACCTTAGGCTCTGCTTCTAACTTTGGCCCAAATTGTAAAATGGTCTTATCTATTGGCGATTTCGTTCCAATTCACTTTCCAAGTAATATTCGGCATGCTAATTACATTGCCGGTTGCCAAATTGCATTATCTCTTATAGTTTCCGAGATATGGACTATCGATTATTTACACCTCAGGCTCTGCTTCTAACTTGGGCCCAAATTGTAAAATGGTCTTATCTATTGGCGATTTCGTTCCAATTCACTCTCCAAGTAATATTCGGCATGCTAATTACATTGCCGGTTGCCAAATTGCATTATCTCTTATAGTTTCCGAGATATGGACTATCGATAATTTACACCTTAGGCTCTGCTTCTAACTTGGGCTCAAATTGTAAAATGGTCTTATCTATTGGCGATTTCGTTCCAATTCACATTCCAAGTAATATTCGGCATGCTAATTGCATTGCCGGTTGCCAAATTGCATTATCTCTTATAGCTTCCGAGATAAGGACTCTCGATATTTTACACCTTAGGCTCTGCTTCTAACTTGGGCCCAAATTGTAAAATGGTCTTATCTATTGGCGATTTCGTTCCAATTCACTTTCCAAGTAATATTCGGCATGCTAATTACATTGCCGGTTGCCAAATTTCATTATATCTTATAGTTTCCGAGATATGGACTATCGATAATTTACACCTTAGGCTCTGCTTCTAACTTGGGCCCAAATTGTAAAATGGTCTTATCTATTGGCGATTTCGTTCCAATTCACATTCCAAGTAATATTCGGCATGCTAATTACATTGCCAGTTGCCAAATTGCATTATCTCTTATAGTTTCCGAGATATGGACTATGGATAATTTACACCTTAGGCTCTGCTTCTAACTTGGGCCCAAATTGTAAAATGGTCTTATCTATTGGCGATTTCGTTGCAATTCACATTCCAAGTAATATTCGGCATGCTAATTACATTGCCGGTTGCCAAATTGCATTACCTCTTATAGTTTCCGAGATATGGACTATCGATAATTTACACCTTAGGCTCTGCTTCTAACTTTGGCCCAAATTGTAAAATGGTCTTATCTATTGGCGACTTCGTTCCAATTCACTTTCCAAGTAATATTCGGCATGCTAATTACATTGCCGGTTGCCAAATTGCATTATCTCTTATAGTTTCCGAGATATGGACTATCGATTATTTACACCTCAGGCTCTGCTTCTAACTTGGGCCCAAATTGTAAAATGGTCTTATCTATTGGCGATTTCGTTCCAATTCACTCTCCAAGTAATATTCGGCATGCTAATTACATTGCCGGTTGCCAAATTGCATTATCTCTTATAGTTTCCGAGATATGGACTATCGATAATTTACACCTTAGGCTCTGCTTCTAACTTGGGCTCAAATTGTAAAATGGTCTTATCTATTGGCGATTTCGTTCCAATTCACATTCCAAGTAATATTCGGCATGCTAATTGCATTGCCGGTTGCCAAATTGCATTATCTCTTATAGCTTCCGAGATATGGACTGTCGATATTTTACACCTTAGGCTCTGCTTCTAACTTGGGCCCAAATTGTAAAATGGTCTTATCTATTGGCGATTTCGTTCCAATTCACTTTCCAAGTAATATTCGGCATGCTAATTACATTGCCGGTTGCCAAATTGCATTATCTATTATTGTTTCCGAGATATGGACTATCGATAATTTACACCTTAGGCTCTGCTTCTAACTTGGGCCCAAATTGTAAAATAGCCTTATCTATTGGCGATTTCGTTCCAATTCACTTTCCAAGTAATATTCGGCATGCTAATTACATTGCCGGTTGCCAAATTGCATTATCTCTTATGGTTTCCGAGATATGGACTATCGATAATTTACACCTTAGGCTCTGCTTCTAACTTGGGCCCAAATTGTAAAATGGTCTTATCTATTGGCGATTTCGTTCCAATTCACATTCCAAGTAATATTCGGCATGCTAATTACATTACCGGTTGCCAAATTGCATTATCTTTTATTGTTTCCGAGATATGGACTATCGATAATTTACACCTTAGGCTCTGCTTCTAACTTGGGCCCAAACTGTAAAATGGTCTTATCTATTGGCAATTTCGTTCCAATTCACATTCCAAGTAATATTCGGCATGCTGATTACATTGCCGGTTGCCAAATTGCATTATCTCTTATAGTTTCAGAGATATGGACTATCGATAATTTACACCTTAGGCTCTGCTTCTAACTTGGGCCCAAATTGTAAAATGGTCTTATCTATTGGCGATTTCGTTCCAATTCACATTCCAAGTAATATTCGGCATGCTAATTACATTGCCGGTTGCCAAATTGCATTATCTCTTATAGTTTCCGAGATATGGACTATCGATAATTTACACCTTAGGCTCTGCTTCTAACTTGGGCCCAAATTGTAAAATGGTCTTACCTATTGGCGATTTCGTTCCAATTCACATTCCAAGTAGTATTCGGCATGCTAATTACATTGCCGGTTGCCAAATTGCATTATCTCTTATAGTTTCCGAGATATGGACTATCGATAATTTACACCTTAGGCTCTGCTTCTAACTTGGGCCCAAATTGTAAAATGGTCTTATCTATTGGCGATTTCGTTCCAATTCACATTCCAAGTAATATTCGGCATGCTAATTACATTGCCAGTTGCCAAATTGCATTATCTCTTATAGTTTCCGAGATATGGACTATGGATAATTTACACCTTAGGCTCTGCTTCTAACTTGGGCCCAAATTGTAAAATGGTCTTATCTATTGGCGATTTCGTTCCAATTCACATTCCAAGTAATATTCGGCATGCTAATTACATTGCCGGTTGCCAAATTTCATTATATCTTATAGTTTCCGAGATATGGACTATCGATAATTTACACCTTAGGCTCTGCTTCTAACTTGGGCCCAAATTGTAAAATGGTCTTATCTATTGGCGATTTCGTTCCAATTCACATTCCAAGTAATATTCGGCATGCTAATTACATTGCCAGTTGCCAAATTGCATTATCTCTTATAGTTTCCGAGATATGGACTATGGATAATTTACACCTTAGGCTCTGCTTCTAACTTGGGCCCAAATTGTAAAATATTCTTATCTATTGGCGATTTCGTTGCAATTCACATTCCAAGTAATATTCGGCATGCTAATTACATTGCCGGTTGCCAAATTGCATTACCTCTTATAGTTTCCGAGATATGGACTATCGATAATTTACACCTTAGGCTCTGCTTCTAACTTTGGCCCAAATTGTAAAATGGTCTTATCTATTGGCGATTTCGTTCCAATTCACTCTCCAAGTAATATTCGGCATGCTAATTACATTGCCGGTTGCCAAATTGCATTATCTCTTATAGTTTCCGAGATATGGACTATCGATAATTTACACCCTAGGCTCTGCTTCTAACTTGGGCTCAAATTGTAAAATGGTCTTATCTATTGGCGATTTCGTTCCAATTCACATTCCAAGTAATATTCGGCATGCTAATTGCATTGCCGGTTGCCAAATTGCATTATCTCTTATAGCTTCCGAGATATGGACTGTCGATAATTTACACCTTAGGCTCTGCTTCTAACTTGGGCCCAAATTGTAAAATGGTCTTATCTATTGGCGATTTCGTTCCAATTCACTTTCCAAGTAATATTCGGCATGCTAATTACATTGCCGGTTGCCAAATTGCATTATCTCTTATTGTTTCCGAGATATGGACTATCGATAATTTACACCTTAGGCTCTGCTTCTAACTTGGGCCCAAATTGTAAAATTGCCTTATCTATTGGCGATTTCGTTCCAATTCACTTTCCAAGTAATATTCGGCATGCTAATTACATTGCCGGTTGCCAAATTGCATTATCTCTTATGGTTTCCGAGATATGGACTATCGATAATTTACACCTTAGGCTCTGCTTCTAACTTGGGCCCAAATTGTAAAATGGTCTTATCTATTGGCGATTTCGTTCCAATTCACATTCCAAGTAATATTCGGCATGCTAATTACATTGCCGGTTGCCAAATTGAATTATCTCTTATAGTTTCCGAGATATGGACTATCGATAATTTACACCTTAGGCTCTGCTTCTAACTTGGGCCCAAATTGTAAAATGGTCTTATCTATTGCCGATTTCGTTCCATTTCACATTCCAAGTAATATTCGGCATGCTAATTACATTGCCGGTTGCCTAATTGCATTATCTCTTATAGTTTCCGAGATATGGACTATCGATAATTTACACCTTAGGCTCTGCTTCTAACTTGGGCCCAAATTGTAAAATGGTCTTATCTATTGGCGATTTCATTCCAATTCACATTCCAAGTAATATTCGGCATGCTAATTACATTGCCGGTTGCCAAATTGCATTATCTCTTATAGTTTCCGAGATATGGACTATCGATAATTTACACCTTAGGCTCTGCTTCTAACTTGGGCCCAAATTGTAAAATGGTCTTATCTATTGGCGATTTCGTTCCAATTCACAATCCAAGTAATATTCGGCATGCTAATTACATTGCCGGTTGCCAAATTGCATTATCTCTTATAGTTTCCGAGATATGGACTATCGATAATTTACACCTTAGGATCTGCTTCTAACTTGGGCCCAAATTGTAAAATCGTCTTATCTATTGGCGATTTCGTTCCAATTCACATTCCAAGTAATATTCGGCATGCTAATTACATTGCCGGTTGCCAAATTGCATTATCTCTTATAGTTTCCGAGATATGGACTATCGATAATTTACACCTTAGGCTCTGCTTCTAACTTGGGCCCAAATTGTAAAATGGTCTTATCTATTGGCGATTTCGTTCCAATTCATATTCCAAGTAATATTCGGCATGCTAATTACATTGCCGGTTGAAAAATTGCATTATCTCTTATAGTTTCCGAGATATGGACTATCGATAATTTACACCTTAGGCTCTGCTTCTAACTTGTGCCCAAATTGTAAAATGGTCTTATCTATTGGCGATTTCGTTCCAATTCACATTCCAAGTAATATTTGGCATGCTAATTACATTGCCGTTTGCCAAATTGCATTATCTCTTATAGTTTCCGAGATATGGATATCGATTATTTTTAACCTTAGGCTCTGCGTCTAACTTGGGCCCAAACTGTAAAATGGTCTTATCTATTGGCGATTTCGTTCCAATTCACATTCCAAATAATATTCGTCATGCTAATTACATTGCCGGTTGCCAAATTGCATTATCTCTTATAGTTTCCGAGATATGGACTATCGATAATTTACAACTTAGGCTCTGCTTCTAACTTGGGCCCAAATTGTTAAATGGTCTTATCTATTGGCGACTTCGTTCCACTTCACATTCCAAGTAATATTCGGCATGCTAATTACATTGCCGGTGGCCAAGTTGCATTATCTCTTATAGTTTACGAGATATGGACTATCGATAATTTACACCTTAGGCTCTGCTTCTAACTTGGGCCCAAATTGTAAAATGGTCTTATCTATTGGCGATTTCGTTCCAATTCACATTCCAAGTAATATTCGGCATGCTAACTACATTGCCGGTTGCCAAATTGCATTATCTCTTATAGTTTCCGAGATATGGACTATCGATAATTTACACCTTAGGCTCTGCTTCTAACTTGGGCCCAAATTGTAAAATGGTCTTATCTATTGGCGATTTCGTTCCAATTCATATTCCAAGTAATATTCGGCATGCTAATTACATTGCCGGTTGCCAATTTGCATTATCTCTTATAGTTTCCGAGATATGGACTATCGATAATTTACACATTAGGCTCTGCTTCTAACTTAGGCCCAAATTGTAAAATGGTCTTATCTATTGGCGATTTCGTTCCAATTCATATTCCAAGTAATATTCGGCATGCTAATTACATTGCCGGTTGAAAAATTGCATTATCTCTTATAGTTTCCGAGATATGGACTATCGATAATTTACACCTTAGGCTCTGCTTCTAACTTGGGCCCAAATTGTAAAATGGTCTTATCTATTGGCGATTTCGTTCCAATTCACATTCCAAGTAATATTCGGCATGCTAATTACATTGCCGGTTGCCAAATTGCATTATGTCTTATGGTTTCCGAGATATGGACTATCGATAATTTACACCTTAGGCTCTGCTTCTAACTTGGGCCCAAATTGTAAAATGGTCTTATCTATTGGCGATTTCGTTCCAATTCACATTCCAAGTAATATTCGGCATGCTAATTACATTGCCGTTTGCCAAATTGCATTATCTCTTATAGTTTCCGAGATATGGACTATCGATTATTTTTAACCTTAGGCTCTGCTGCTAACTTGGGCCCAAATTGTAAAATGGTCTTACCTATTGGCGATTTCGTTCCAATTCACAATCCAAGTAATATTCGGCATGCTCATTACATTGCCGGTTGCCAAATTGCATTATCTTTTATGGTTTCCGAGATATGGACTATCGATAATTTACACCTTAGTCTCTGCTTCTAACTTGGGCCCAAATTGTAAAATGGTCTTACCTATTGGCGATTTCGTTCCAATTCACATTCCAAGTAATATTCGGCATGCTAATTACATTGCCGGTTGCCAAATTGCATTATCTTTTATAGTTTCCGAGATATGGACTATCGATAATTTACACCTTAGTCTCTGCTTCTAACTTGAGCCCAAATTGTAAAATGGTCTTATCTATTGGCGATTTCGTTCCAATTCACTTTCCAAGTAATATTCGGCATGCTAATTACATTGCCGGTTGCCAAATTGCATTATCTCTTATAGTTTCCCAGATATGGACTATCGATAATTTACACCTTAGGCTCTGCTTCTAACTTGGGCCCAAATTGTAAAATGGTCTTATCTATTGGCGATTTCGTTCCAATTCACATTCCAAGTAATATTCGGCATGCTAATTACATTGCCGGTTGCCAAATTGCATTATGTCTTATAGTTTCAGAGATATGGACTATCGATAATTTACACCTTAGGCTCTGCTTCTAACTTGGGCCCAAATTGTAAAATCGTCTTATCTATTGGCGATTTCGTTCCAATTCACATTCCAAGTAATATTCGGCATGCTAATTACATTGCCGGTTGCCAAATTGCATTATCTCTTATAGTTTCCGAGATATGGACCATCGATAATTTACACCTTAGGCTCTGCTTCTAACTTGGGCCCAAATTGTAAAATGGTCTTATCTATTGGCGATTTCGTTCCAATTCACATTCCAAGTAATATTCGGCATGCTAATTACATTGCCGGTTGCCAAATTGCATTATGTCTTATAGTTTCAGAGATATGGACTATCGATAATTTACACCTTAGGCTCTGCTTCTAACTTGGGCCCAAATTGTAAAATCGTCTTATCTATTGGCGATTTCGTTCCAATTCACATTCCAAGTAATATTCGGCATGCTAATTACATTGCCGGTTGCCAAATTGCATTACCTCTTATAGTTTCCGAGATATGGACTATCGATAATTTACACCTTAGGCTCTGCTTCTAACTTTGGCCCAAATTGTAAAATGGTCTTATCTATTGGCGATTTCGTTCCAATTCACTTTCCAAGTAATATTCGGCATGCTAATTACATTGCCGGTTGCCAAATTGCATTATCTCTTATAGTTTCCGAGATATGGACTATCGATTATTTACACCTCAGGCTCTGCTTCTAACTTGGGCCCAAATTGTAAAATGGTCTTATCTATTGGCGATTTCGTTCCAATTCACTCTCCAAGTAATATTCGGCATGCTAATTACATTGCCGGTTGCCAAATTGCATTATCTCTTATAGTTTCCGAGATATGGACTATCGATAATTTACACCTTAGGCTCTGCTTCTAACTTGGGCTCAAATTGTAAAATGGTCTTATCTATTGGCGATTTCGTTCCAATTCACATTCCAAGTAATATTCGGCATGCTAATTGCATTGCCGGTTGCCAAATTGCATTATCTCTTATAGCTTCCGAGATATGGACTGTCGATATTTTACACCTTAGGCTCTGCTTCTAACTTGGGCCCAAATTGTAAAATGGTCTTATCTATTGGCGATTTCGTTCCAATTAACTTTCCAAGTAATATTCGGCATGCTAATTACATTGCCGGTTGCCAAATTTCATTATATCTTATAGTTTCCGAGATATGGACTATCGATAATTTACACCTTAGGCTCTGCTTCTAACTTGGGCCCAAATTGTAAAATGGTCTTATCTATTGGCGATTTCGTTCCAATTCACATTCCAAGTAATATTCGGCATGCTAATTACATTGCCAGTTGCCAAATTGCATTATCTCTTATAGTTTCCGAGATATGGACTATGGATAATTTACACCTTAGGCTCTTCTTCTAACTTGGGCCCAAATTGTAAAATGGTCTTATCTATTGGCGATTTCGTTGCAATTCACATTCCAAGTAATATTCGGCATGCTAATTACATTGCCGGTTGCCAAATTGCATTACCTCTTATAGTTTCCGAGATATGGACTATCGATAATTTACACCTTAGGCTCTGCTTCTAACTTTGGCCCAAATTGTAAAATGGTCTTATCTATTGGCGATTTCGTTCCAATTCACTTTCCAAGTAATATTCGGCATGCTAATTACATTGCCGGTTGCCAAATTGCATTATCTCTTATAGTTTCCGAGATACGGACTATCGATTATTTACACCTCAGGCTCTGCTTCTAACTTGGGCCCAAATTGTAAAATGGTCTTATCTATTGGCGATTTCGTTCCAATTCACTCTCCAAGTAATATTCGGCATGCTAATTACATTGCCGGTTGCCAAATTGCATTATCTCTTATAGTTTCCGAGATATGGACTATCGATAATTTACACCTTAGGCTCTGCTTCTAACTTGGGCTCAAATTGTAAAATGGTCTTATCTATTGGCGATTTCGTTCCAATTCACATTCCAAGTAATATTCGGCATGCTAATTGCATTGCCGGTTGCCAAATTGCATTATCTCTTATAGCTTCCGAGATATGGACTGTCGATATTTTACACCTTAGGCTCTGCTTCTAACTTGGGCCCAAATTGTAAAATGGTCTTATCTATTGGCGATTTCGTTCCAATTCACTTTCCAAGTAATATTCGGCATGCTAATTACATTGCCGGTTGCCAAATTGCATTATCTATTATTGTTTCCGAGATATGGACTATCGATAATTTACACCTTAGGCTCTGCTTCTAACTTGGGCCCAAATTGTAAAATAGCCTTATCTATTGGCGATTTCGTTCCAATTCACTTTCCAAGTAATATTCGGCATGCTAATTACATTGCCGGTTGCCAAATTGCATTATCTCTTATGGTTTCCGAGATATGGACTATCGATAATTTACACCTTAGGCTCTGCTTCTAACTTGGGCCCAAATTGTAAAATGGTCTTATCTATTGGCGATTTCGTTCCAATTCACATTCCAAGTAATATTCGGCATGCTAATTACATTACCGGTTGCCAAATTGCATTATCTTTTATTGTTTCCGAGATATGGACTATCGATAATTTACACCTTAGGCTCTGCTTCTAACTTGGGCCCAAACTGTAAAATGGTCTTATCTATTGGCAATTTCGTTCCAATTCACATTCCAAGTAATATTCGGCATGCTGATTACATTGCCGGTTGCCAAATTGCATTATCTCTTATAGTTTCAGAGATATGGACTATCGATAATTTACACCTTAGGCTCTGCTTCTAACTTGGGCCCAAATTGTAAAATGGTCTTATCTATTGGCGATTTCGTTCCAATTCACATTCCAAGTAATATTCGGCATGCTAATTACATTGCCGGTTGCCAAATTGCATTATCTCTTATAGTTTCCGAGATATGGACTATCGATAATTTACACCTTAGGCTCTGCTTCTAACTTGGGCCCAAATTGTAAAATGGTCTTACCTATTGGCGATTTCGTTCCAATTCACATTCCAAGTAGTATTCGGCATGCTAATTACATTGCCGGTTGCCAAATTGCATTATCTCTTATAGTTTCCGAGATATGGACTATCGATAATTTACACCTTAGGCTCTGCTTCTAACTTGGGCCCAAATTGTAAAATGGTCTTATCTATTGGCGATTTCGTTCCAATTCACATTCCAAGTAATATTCGGCATGCTAATTACATTGCCAGTTGCCAAATTGCATTATCTCTTATAGTTTCCGAGATATGGACTATGGATAATTTACACCTTAGGCTCTGCTTCTAACTTGGGCCCAAATTGTAAAATGGTCTTATCTATTGGCGATTTCGTTCCAATTCACATTCCAAGTAATATTCGGCATGCTAATTACATTGCCGGTTGCCAAATTTCATTATATCTTATAGTTTCCGAGATATGGACTATCGATAATTTACACCTTAGGCTCTGCTTCTAACTTGGGCCCAAATTGTAAAATGGTCTTATCTATTGGCGATTTCGTTCCAATTCACATTCCAAGTAATATTCGGCATGCTAATTACATTGCCAGTTGCCAAATTGCATTATCTCTTATAGTTTCCGAGATATGGACTATGGATAATTTACACCTTAGGCTCTGCTTCTAACTTGGGCCCAAATTGTAAAATATTCTTATCTATTGGCGATTTCGTTGCAATTCACATTCCAAGTAATATTCGGCATGCTAATTACATTGCCGGTTGCCAAATTGCATTACCTCTTATAGTTTCCGAGATATGGACTATCGATAATTTACACCCTAGGCTCTGCTTCTAACTTGGGCTCAAATTGTAAAATGGTCTTATCTATTGGCGATTTCGTTCCAATTCACATTCCAAGTAATATTCGGCATGCTAATTGCATTGCCGGTTGCCAAATTGCATTATCTCTTATAGCTTCCGAGATATGGACTGTCGATAATTTACACCTTAGGCTCTGCTTCTAACTTGGGCCCAAATTGTAAAATGGTCTTATCTATTGGCGATTTCGTTCCAATTCACTTTCCAAGTAATATTCGGCATGCTAATTACATTGCCGGTTGCCAAATTGCATTATCTCTTATTGTTTCCGAGATATGGACTATCGATAATTTACACCTTAGGCTCTGCTTCTAACTTGGGCCCAAATTGTAAAATTGCCTTATCTATTGGCGATTTCGTTCCAATTCACTTTCCAAGTAATATTCGGCATGCTAATTACATTGCCGGTTGCCAAATTGCATTATCTCTTATGGTTTCCGAGATATGGACTATCGATAATTTACACCTTAGGCTCTGCTTCTAACTTGGGCCCAAATTGTAAAATGGTCTTATCTATTGGCGATTTCGTTCCAATTCACATTCCAAGTAATATTCGGCATGCTAATTACATTGCCGGTTGCCAAATTGAATTATCTCTTATAGTTTCCGAGATATGGACTATCGATAATTTACACCTTAGGCTCTGCTTCTAACTTGGGCCCAAATTGTAAAAGGGTCTTATCTATTGCCGATTTCGTTCCATTTCACATTCCAAGTAATATTCGGCATGCTAATTACATTGCCGGTTGCCTAATTGCATTATCTCTTATAGTTTCCGAGATATGGACTATCGATAATTTACACCTTAGGCTCTGCTTCTAACTTGGGCCCAAATTGTAAAATGGTCTTATCTATTGGCGATTTCATTCCAATTCACATTCCAAGTAATATTCGGCATGCTAATTACATTGCCGGTTGCCAAATTGCATTATCTCTTATAGTTTCCGAGATATGGACTATCGATAATTTACACCTTAGGCTCTGCTTCTAACTTGGGCCCAAATTGTAAAATGGTCTTATCTATTGGCGATTTCGTTCCAATTCACAATCCAAGTAATATTCGGCATGCTAATTACATTGCCGGTTGCCAAATTGTATTATCTCTTATAGTTTCCGAGATATGGACTATCGATAATTTACACCTTAGGATCTGCTTCTAACTTGGGCCCAAATTGTAAAATCGTCTTATCTATTGGCGATTTCGTTCCAATTCACATTCCAAGTAATATTCGGCATGCTAATTACATTGCCGGTTGCCAAATTGCATTATCTCTTATAGTTTCCGAGATATGGACTATCGATAATTTACACCTTAGGCTCTGCTTCTAACTTGGGCCCAAATTGTAAAATGGTCTTATCTATTGGCGATTTCGTTCCAATTCATATTCCAAGTAATATTCGGCATGCTAATTACATTGCCGGTTGAAAAATTGCATTATCTCTTATAGTTTCCGAGATATGGACTATCGATAATTTACACCTTAGGCTCTGCTTCTAACTTGTGCCCAAATTGTAAAATGGTCTTATCTATTGGCGATTTCGTTCCAATTCACATTCCAAGTAATATTTGGCATGCTAATTACATTGCCGTTTGCCAAATTGCATTATCTCTTATAGTTTCCGAGATATGGATATCGATTATTTTTAACCTTAGGCTCTGCGTCTAACTTGGGCCCAAACTGTAAAATGGTCTTATCTATTGGCGATTTCGTTCCAATTCACATTCCAAATAATATTCGTCATGCTAATTACATTGCCGGTTGCCAAATTGCATTATCTCTTATAGTTTCCGAGATATGGACTATCGATAATTTACAACTTAGGCTCTGCTTCTAACTTGGGCCCAAATTGTTAAATGGTCTTATCTATTGGCGACTTCGTTCCACTTCACATTCCAAGTAATATTCGGCATGCTAATTACATTGCCGGTGGCCAAGTTGCATTATCTCTTATAGTTTACGAGATATGGACTATCGATAATTTACACCTTAGGCTCTGCTTCTAACTTGGGCCCAAATTGTAAAATATTCTTATCTATTGGCGATTTCGTTGCAATTCACATTCCAAGTAATATTCGGCATGCTAATTACATTGCCGGTTGCCAAATTGCATTACCTCTTATAGTTTCCGAGATATGGACTATCGATAATTTACACCTTAGGCTCTGCTTCTAACTTTGGCCCAAATTGTAAAATGGTCTTATCTATTGGCGATTTCGTTCCAATTCACTCTCCAAGTAATATTCGGCATGCTAATTACATTGCCGGTTGCCAAATTGCATTATCTCTTATAGTTTCCGAGATATGGACTATCGATAATTTACACCCTAGGCTCTGCTTCTAACTTGGGCTCAAATTGTAAAATGGTCTTATCTATTGGCGATTTCGTTCCAATTCACATTCCAAGTAATATTCGGCATGCTAATTGCATTGCCGGTTGCCAAATTGCATTATCTCTTATAGCTTCCGAGATATGGACTGTCGATAATTTACACCTTAGGCTCTGCTTCTAACTTGGGCCCAAATTGTAAAATGGTCTTATCTATTGGCGATTTCGTTCCAATTCACTTTCCAAGTAATATTCGGCATGCTAATTACATTGCCGGTTGCCAAATTGCATTATCTCTTATTGTTTCCGAGATATGGACTATCGATAATTTACACCTTAGGCTCTGCTTCTAACTTGGGCCCAAATTGTAAAATTGCCTTATCTATTGGCGATTTCGTTCCAATTCACTTTCCAAGTAATATTCGGCATGCTAATTACATTGCCGGTTGCCAAATTGCATTATCTCTTATGGTTTCCGAGATATGGACTATCGATAATTTACACCTTAGGCTCTGCTTCTAACTTGGGCCCAAATTGTAAAATGGTCTTATCTATTGGCGATTTCGTTCCAATTCACATTCCAAGTAATATTCGGCATGCTAATTACATTGCCGGTTGCCAAATTGAATTATCTCTTATAGTTTCCGAGATATGGACTATCGATAATTTACACCTTAGGCTCTGCTTCTAACTTGGGCCCAAATTGTAAAAGGGTCTTATCTATTGCCGATTTCGTTCCATTTCACATTCCAAGTAATATTCGGCATGCTAATTACATTGCCGGTTGCCTAATTGCATTATCTCTTATAGTTTCCGAGATATGGACTATCGATAATTTACACCTTAGGCTCTGCTTCTAACTTGGGCCCAAATTGTAAAATGGTCTTATCTATTGGCGATTTCATTCCAATTCACATTCCAAGTAATATTCGGCATGCTAATTACATTGCCGGTTGCCAAATTGCATTATCTCTTATAGTTTCCGAGATATGGACTATCGATAATTTACACCTTAGGCTCTGCTTCTAACTTGGGCCCAAATTGTAAAATGGTCTTATCTATTGGCGATTTCGTTCCAATTCACAATCCAAGTAATATTCGGCATGCTAATTACATTGCCGGTTGCCAAATTGTATTATCTCTTATAGTTTCCGAGATATGGACTATCGATAATTTACACCTTAGGATCTGCTTCTAACTTGGGCCCAAATTGTAAAATCGTCTTATCTATTGGCGATTTCGTTCCAATTCACATTCCAAGTAATATTTGGCATGCTAATTACATTGCCGGTTGCCAAATTGCATTATCTCTTATAGTTTCCGAGATATGGACTATCGATAATTTACACCTTAGGCTCTGCTTCTAACTTGGGCCCAAATTGTAAAATGGTCTTATCTATTGGCGATTTCGTTCCAATTCATATTCCAAGTAATATTCGGCATGCTAATTACATTGCCGGTTGAAAAATTGCATTATCTCTTATAGTTTCCGAGATATGGACTATCGATAATTTACACCTTAGGCTCTGCTTCTAACTTGTGCCCAAATTGTAAAATGGTCTTATCTATTGGCGATTTCGTTCCAATTCACATTCCAAGTAATATTTGGCATGCTAATTACATTGCCGTTTGCCAAATTGCATTATCTCTTATAGTTTCCGAGATATGGATATCGATTATTTTTAACCTTAGGCTCTGCGTCTAACTTGGGCCCAAACTGTAAAATGGTCTTATCTATTGGCGATTTCGTTCCAATTCACATTCCAAATAATATTCGTCATGCTAATTACATTGCCGGTTGCCAAATTGCATTATCTCTTATAGTTTCCGAGATATGGACTATCGATAATTTACAACTTAGGCTCTGCTTCTAACTTGGGCCCAAATTGTTAAATGGTCTTATCTATTGGCGACTTCGTTCCACTTCACATTCCAAGTAATATTCGGCATGCTAATTACATTGCCGGCGGCCAAGTTGCATTATCTCTTATAGTTTACGAGATATGGACTATCGATAATTTACACCTTAGGCTCTGCTTCTAACTTGGGCCCAAATTGTAAAATGGTCTTATCTATTGGCGATTTCGTTCCAATTCACATTCCAAGTAATATTCGGCATGCTAACTACATTGCCGGTTGCCAAATTGCATTATCTCTTATAGTTTCCGAGATATGGACTATCGATAATTTACACCTTAGGCTCTGCTTCTAACTTGGGCCCAAATTGTAAAATGGTCTTATCTATTGGCGATTTCGTTCCAATTCATATTCCAAGTAATATTCGGCATGCTAATTACATTGCCGGTTGCCAATTTGCATTATCTCTTATAGTTTCCGAGATATGGACTATCGATAATTTACACATTAGGCTCTGCTTCTAACTTAGGCCCAAATTGTAAAATGGTCTTATCTATTGGCGATTTCGTTCCAATTCATATTCCAAGTAATATTCGGCATGCTAATTACATTGCCGGTTGAAAAATTGCATTATCTCTTATAGTTTCCGAGATATGGACTATCGATAATTTACACCTTAGGCTCTGCTTCTAACTTGGGCCCAAATTGTAAAATGGTCTTATCTATTGGCGATTTCGTTCCAATTCACATTCCAAGTAATATTCGGCATGCTAATTACATTGCCGGTTGCCAAATTGCATTATGTCTTATGGTTTCCGAGATATGGACTATCGATAATTTACACCTTAGGCTCTGCTTCTAACTTGGGCCCAAATTGTAAAATGGTCTTATCTATTGGCGATTTCGTTCCAATTCACATTCCAAGTAATATTCGGCATGCTAATTACATTGCCGTTTGCCAAATTGCATTATCTCTTATAGTTTCCGAGATATGGACTATCGATTATTTTTAACCTTAGGCTCTGCTTCTAACTTGGGCCCAAATTGTAAAATGGTCTTACCTATTGGCGATTTCGTTCCAATTCACAATCCAAGTAATATTCGGCATGCTAATTACATTGCCGGTTGCCAAATTGCATTATCTTTTATGGTTTCCGAGATATGGACTATCGATAATTTACACCTTAGTCTCTGCTTCTAACTTGGGCCCAAATTGTAAAATGGTCTTACCTATTGGCGATTTCGTTCCAATTCACATTCCAAGTAATATTCGGCATGCTAATTACATTGCCGGTTGCCAAATTGCATTATCTTTTATAGTTTCCGAGATATGGACTATCGATAATTTACACCTTAGTCTCTGCTTCTAACTTGAGCCCAAATTGTAAAATGGTCTTATCTATTGGCGATTTCGTTCCAATTCACTTTCCAAGTAATATTCGGCATGCTAATTACATTGCCGGTTGCCAAATTGCATTATCTCTTATAGTTTCCCAGATATGGACTATCGATAATTTACACCTTAGGCTCTGCTTCTAACTTGGGCCCAAATTGTAAAATGGTCTTATCTATTGGCGATTTCGTTCCAATTCACATTCCAAGTAATATTCGGCATGCTAATTACATTGCCGGTTGCCAAATTGCATTATGTCTTATAGTTTCAGAGATATGGACTATCGATAATTTACACCTTAGGCTCTGCTTCTAACTTGGGCCCAAATTGTAAAATCGTCTTATCTATTGGCGATTTCGTTCCAATTCACATTCCAAGTAATATTCGGCATGCTAATTACATTGCCGGTTGCCAAATTGCATTATCTCTTATAGTTTCCGAGATATGGACCATCGATAATTTACACCTTAGGCTCTGCTTCTAACTTGGGCCCAAATTGTAAAATGGTCTTATCTATTGGCGATTTCGTTCCAATTCACATTCCAAGTAATATTCGGCATGCTAATTACATTGCCGGTTGCCAAATTGCATTATCTCTTATAGTTTCCGAGATATGGACTATCGATAATTTACACCTTAGGCTCTGCTTCTAACTTGAGCCCAAATTGTAAAATGGTCTTATCTATTGGCGATTTCGTTCCAATTCACATTCCAAGTAATATTCGGCATGCTAATTACATTGCCGGTTGCCAAATTGCATTATCTCTTATAGTTTCCCAGATATGGACTATCGATAATTTACACCTTAGGCTCTGCTTCTAACTTGGGCCCAAATTGTAAAATGGTCTTATCTATTGGCGATTTCGTTCCAATTCACATTCCAAGTAATATTCGGCATGCTAATTACATTGCCGGTTGCCAAATTGCATTATCTCTTATAGTTTCCCAGATATGGACTATCGATAATTTACACCTTAGGCTCTCCTTCTAACTTGGGCCCAAATTGTAAAATGGTCTTATCTATTGGCGATTTCGTACCAATTCACATTCCAAGTAATATTCGGCATGCTAATTACATTGCCGGTTGCCAAATTGCATTATCTTTTATAGTTTCCGAGATATGGACTATCGATAATTTACACCTTAGGCTCTGCTTCTAACTTGGGCCCAAATTGTAAAATGGTCTTACCTATTGGCGATTTCGTTCCAATTCACATTCCAAGTAATATTCGGCATGCTAATTACATTGCCGGTTGCCAAATTGCATTATCTCTTATAGTTTCCCAGATATGGACTATCGATAATTTACACCTTAGGCTCTGCTTCTAACTTGGACCCAAATTGTAAAATGGTCTTATCTATTGGCGATTTCGTTCCAATTCACATTCCAAGCAATATTCGGCATGCTAATTACATTGCCGGTTGCCAAATTGCATTATCTTTTATAGTTTCCGAGATATGGACTATCGATAATTTACACCTTAGGCTCTGCTTCTAACTTGGGCCCAAACTGTAAAATGGTCTTATCTATTGGCAATTTCGTTCCAATTCACATTCCAAGTAATATTCGGCATGCTGATTACATTGCCGGTTGCCAAATTGCATTATCTCTTATAGTTTCCGAGATATGGACTATCGATAATTTACACCTTAGGCTCTGCTTCTAACTTGGGCCCAAATAGTAAAATGGTCTTATCTATTGGCGATTTCGTTCCAATTCACATTCCAAGTAATATTCGGCATGCTAATTACATTGCCAGTTGCCAAATTGCATTATCTCTTATAGTTTCCGAGATATGGACTATGGATAATTTACACCTTAGGCTCTGCTTCTAACTTGGGCCCAAATTGTAAAATGGTCTTATCTATTGGCGATTTCGTTCCAATTCACATTCCAAGTAATATTCGGCATGCTAATTACATTGCCGGTTGCCGAATTTCATTATATCTTATAGTTTCCGAGATATGGACTATCGATAATTTACACCTTAGGCTCTACTTCTAACTTGGGCCCAAATTGTAAAATGGTCTTATCTATTGGCGATTTCGTTCCAATTCACATTCCAAGTAATATTCGGCATACTAATTACATTGCCAGTTGCCAAATTGCATTATCTCTTATAGTTTCCGAGATATGGACTATGGATAATTTACACCTTAGGCTCTGCTTCTAACTTGGGCCCAAATTGTAAAATGGTCTTATCTATTGGCGATTTCGTTGCAATTCACATTCCAAGTAATATTCGGCATGCTAATTACATTGCCGGTTGCCAAATTGCATTACCTCTTATAGTTTCCGAGATATGGACTATCGATAATTTACACCTTAGGCTCTGCTTCTAACTTTGGCCCAAATTGTAAAATGGTCTTATCTATTGGCGATTTCGTTCCAATTCACTTTCCAAGTAATATTCGGCATGCTAATTACATTGCCGGTTGCCAAATTGCATTATCTCTTATAGTTTCCGAGATATGGACTATCGATTATTTACACCTCAGGCTCTGCTTCTAACTTGGGCCCAAATTGTAAAATGGTCTTATCTATTGGCGATTTCGTTCCAATTCACTCTCCAAGTAATATTCGGCATGCTAATTACATTGCCGGTTGCCAAATTGCATTATCTCTTATAGTTTCCGAGATATGGACTATCGATAATTTACACCTTAGGCTCTGCTTCTAACTTGGGCTCAAATTGTAAAATGGTCTTATCTATTGGCGATTTCGTTCCAATTCACATTCCAAGTAATATTCGGCATGCTAATTGCATTGCCGGTTGCCAAATTGCATTATCTCTTATAGCTTCCGAGATATGGACTGTCGATAATTTACACCTTAGGCTCTGCTTCTAACTTGGGCCCAAATTGTAAAATGGTCTTATCTATTGGCGATTTCGTTCCAATTCACTTTCCAAGTAATATTCGGCATGCTAATTATATTGCCGGTTGCCAAATTGCATTATCTCTTATTGTTTCCGAGATATGGACTATCGATAATTTACACCTTAGGCTCTGCTTCTAACTTGGGCCCAAATTGTAAAATTGCCTTATCTATTGGCGATTTCGTTCCAATTCACTTTCCAAGTAATATTCGGCATGCTAATTACATTGCCGGTTGCCAAATTGCATTATCTCTTATGGTTTCCGAGATATGGACTATCGATAATTTACACCTTAGGCTCTGCTTCTAACTTGGGCCCAAATTGTAAAATGGTCTTATCTATTGGCGATTTCGTTCCAATTCACATTCCAAGTAATATTCGGCATGCTAATTACATTGCCGGTTGCCAAATTGCATTATCTCTTATAGTTTCCGAGATATGGACTATCGATAATTTACACCTTAGGCTCTGCTTCTAACTTGGGCCCAAATTGTAAAATGGTCTTATCTATTGCCGATTTCGTTCCATTTCACATTCCAAGTAATATTCGGCATGCTAATTACATTGCCGGTTGCCAAATTGCATTATCTCTTATAGTTTCCGAGATATGGACTATCGATAATTTACACCTTAGGCTCTGCTTCTAACTTGGGCCCAAATTGTAAAATGGTCTTATCTATTGGCGATTTCGTTCCAATTCACAATCCAAGTAATATTCGGCATGCTAATTACATTGCCGGTTGCCAAATTGCATTATCTCTTATAGTTTCCGAGATATGGACTATCGATAATTTACACCTTAGGATCTGCTTCTAACTTGGGCCCAAATTGTAAAATCGTCTTATCTATTGGCGATTTCGTTCCAATTCACATTCCAAGTAATATTCGGCATGCTAATTACATTGCCGGTTGCCAAATTGCATTATCTCTTATAGTTTCCGAGATATGGACTATCGATAATTTACACCTTAGGCTCTGCTTCTAACTTGGGCCCAAATTGTAAAATGGTCTTATCTATTGGCGATTTCGTTCCAATTCATATTCCAAGTAATATTCGGCATGCTAATTACATTGCCGGTTGAAAAATTGCATTATCTCTTATAGTTTCCGAGATATGGACTATCGATAATTTACACCTTAGGCTCTGCTTCTAACTTGTGCCCAAATTGTAAAATGGTCTTATCTATTGGCGATTTCGTTCCAATTCACATTCCAAGTAATATTTGGCATGCTAATTACATTGCCGTTTGCCAAATTGCATTATCTCTTATAGTTTCCGAGATATGGACTATCGATTATTTTTAACCTTAGGCTCTGCGTCTAACTTGGGCCCAAACTGTAAAATGGTCTTATCTATTGGCGATTTCGTTCCAATTCACATTCCAAATAATATTCGTCATGCTAATTACATTGCCGGTTGCCAAATTGCATTATCTCTTATAGTTTCCGAGATATGGACTATCGATAATTTACAACTTAGGCTCTGCTTCTAACTTGGGCCCAAATTGTTAAATGGTCTTATCTATTGGCGACTTCGTTCCACTTCACATTCCAAGTAATATTCGGCATGCTAATTACATTGCCGGCGGCCAAGTTGCATTATCTCTTATAGTTTACGAGATATGGACTATCGAT
Organism: Rhynchophorus ferrugineus; assembly: GCF_030347505.1. Lineage (NCBI taxonomy): Eukaryota > Metazoa > Arthropoda > Insecta > Coleoptera > Curculionidae > Rhynchophorus > Rhynchophorus ferrugineus. The sequence continues at coordinate 85,766 of NW_027472869.1, forward strand.
AATTTACACCTTAGGCTCTGCTTCTAACTTGGGCCCAAATTGTAAAATGGTCTTATCTATTGGCGATTTCGTTCCAATTCACATTCCAAGTAATATTCGGCATGCTAACTACATTGCCGGTTGCCAAATTGCATTATCTCTTATAGTTTCCGAGATATGGACTATCGATAATTTACACCTTAGGCTCTGCTTCTAACTTGGGCCCAAATTGTAAAATGGTCTTATCTATTGGCGATTTCGTTCCAATTCATATTCCAAGTAATATTCGGCATGCTAATTACATTGCCGGTTGCCAAATTGCATTATCTCTTATAGTTTCCGAGATATGGACTATCGATAATTTACACATTAGGCTCTGCTTCTAACTTAGGCCCAAATTGTAAAATGGTCTTATCTATTGGCGATTTCGTTCCAATTCATATTCCAAGTAATATTCGGCATGCTAATTACATTGCCGGTTGAAAAATTGCATTATCTCTTATAGTTTCCGAGATATGGACTATCGATAATTTACACCTTAGGCTCTGCTTCTAACTTGGGCCCAAATTGTAAAATGGTCTTATCTATTGGCGATTTCGTTCCAATTCACATTCCAAGTAATATTCGGCATGCTAATTACATTGCCGGTTGCCAAATTGCATTATGTCTTATGGTTTCCGAGATATGGACTATCGATAATTTACACCTTAGGCTCTGCTTCTAACTTGGGCCCAAATTGTAAAATCGTCTTATCTATTGGCGATTTCGTTCCAATTCACATTCCAAGTAATATTCGGCATGCTAATTACATTGCCGGTTGCCAAATTGCATTATCTCTTATAGTTTCCGAGATATGGACAGGTTCGTCCATCGATAATTTACACCTTAGGCTCTGCTTCTAACTTGGGCCCAAATTGTAAAATGGTCTTATCTATTGGCGATTTCGTTCCAATTCACATTCCAAGTAATATTCGGCATGCTAATTACATTGCCGTTTGCCAAATTGCATTATCTCTTATAGTTTCCGAGATATGGACTATCGATTATTTTTAACCTTAGGCTCTGCTTCTAACTTGGGCCCAAATTGTAAAATGGTCTTACCTATTGGCGATTTCGTTCCAATTCACAATCCAAGTAATATTTGGCATGCTAATTACATTGCCGGTTGCCAAATTGCATTATCTTTTATGGTTTCCGAGATATGGACTATCGATAATTTACACCTTAGTCTCTGCTTCTAACTTGGGCCCAAATTGTAAAATGGTCTTACCTATTGGCGATTTCGTTCCAATTCACATTCCAAGTAATATTCGGCATGCTAATTACATTGCCGGTTGCCAAATTGCATTATCTTTTATAGTTTCCGAGATATGGACTATCGATAATTTACACCTTAGTCTCTGCTTCTAACTTGAGCCCAAATTGTAAAATGGTCTTATCTATTGGCGATTTCGTTCCAATTCACTTTCCAAGTAATATTCGGCATGCTAATTACATTGCCGGTTGCCAAATTGCATTATCTCTTATAGTTTCCCAGATATGGACTATCGATAATTTACACCTTAGGCTCTGCTTTTAACTTGGGCCCAAATTGTAAAATGGTCTTATCTATTGGCGATTTCGTTCCAATTCACATTCCAAGTAATATTCGGCATGCTAATTACATTGCCGGTTGCCAAATTGCATTATGTCTTATAGTTTCAGAGATATGGACTATCGATAATTTACACCTTAGGCTCTGCTTCTAACTTGGGCCCAAATTGTAAAATCGTCTTATCTATTGGCGATTTCGTTCCAATTCACATTCCAAGTAATATTCGGCATGCTAATTACATTGCCGGTTGCCAAATTGCATTATCTCTTATAGTTTCCGAGATATGGACCATCGATAATTTACACCTTAGGCTCTGCTTCTAACTTGGGCCCAAATTGTAAAATGGTCTTATCTATTGGCGATTTCGTTCCAATTCACATTCCAAGTAATATTCGGCATGCTAATTACATTGCCGGTTGCCAAATTGCATTATCTCTTATAGTTTCCGAGATATGGACTATCGATAATTTACACCTTAGGCTCTGCTTCTAACTTGAGCCCAAATTGTAAAATGGTCTTATCTATTGGCGATTTCGTTCCAATTCACATTCCAAGTAATATTCGGCATGCTAATTACATTGCCGGTTGCCAAATTGCATTATCTCTTATAGTTTCCCAGATATGGACTATCGATAATTTACACCTTAGGCTCTGCTTCTAACTTGGGCCCAAATTGTAAAATGGTCTTATCTATTGGCGATTTCGTTCCAATTCACATTCCAAGTAATATTCGGCATGCTAATTACATTGCCGGTTGCCAAATTGCATTATCTCTTATAGTTTCCCAGATATGGACTATCGATAATTTACACCTTAGGCTCTCCTTCTAACTTGGGCCCAAATTGTAAAATGGTCTTATCTATTGGCGATTTCGTACCAATTCACATTCCAAGTAATATTCGGCATGCTAATTACATTGCCGGTTGCCAAATTGCATTATCTTTTATAGTTTCCGAGATATGGACTATCGATAATTTACACCTTAGGCTCTGCTTCTAACTTGGGCCCAAATTGTAAAATGGTCTTACCTATTGGCGATTTCGTTCCAATTCACATTCCAAGTAATATTCGGCATGCTAATTACATTGCCGGTTGCCAAATTGCATTATCTCTTATAGTTTCCCAGATATGGACTATCGATAATTTACACCTTAGGCTCTGCTTCTAACTTGGACCCAAATTGTAAAATGGACTTATCTATTGGCGATTTCGTTCCAATTCACATTCCAAGCAATATTCGGCATGCTAATTACATTGCCGGTTGCCAAATTGCATTATCTTTTATAGTTCCCGAGATATGGACTATCGATAATTTACACCTTAGGCTCTGCTTCTAACTTGGGCCCAAACTGTAAAATGGTCTTATCTATTGGCAATTTCGTTCCAATTCACATTCCAAGTAATATTCGGCATGCTGATTACATTGCCGGTTGCCAAATTGCATTATCTCTTATAGTTTCAGAGATATGGACTATCGATAATTTACACCTTAGGCTCTGCTTCTAACTTGGGCCCAAATTGTAAAATGGTCTTATCTATTGGCGATTTCGTTGCAATTCACATTCCAAGTAATATTCGGCATGCTAATTACATTGCCGGTTGCCAAATTGCATTACCTCTTATAGTTTCCGAGATATGGACTATCGATAATTTACACCTTAGGCTCTGCTTCTAACTTTGGCCCAAATTGTAAAATGGTCTTATCTATTGGCGATTTCGTTCCAATTCACTTTCCAAGTAATATTCGGCATGCTAATTACATTGCCGGTTGCCAAATTGCATTATCTCTTATAGTTTCCGAGATATGGACTATCGATTATTTACACCTCAGGCTCTGCTTCTAACTTGGGCCCAAATTGTAAAATGGTCTTATCTATTGGCGATTTCGTTCCAATTCACTTTCCAAGTAATATTCGGCATGCTAATTACATTGCCGGTTGCCAAATTGCATTATCTCTTATGGTTTCCGAGATATGGACTCTCGATAATTTACACCTTAGGCTCTGCTTCTAACTTGGGCCCAAATTGTAAAATGGTCTTATCTATTGGCGATTTCGTTCCAATTCACATTCCAAGTAATATTCGGCATGCTAATTACATTGCCGGTTGCCAAATTGCATTATCTCTTATAGTTTCCGAGATATGGACTATCGATAATTTACACCTTAGGCTCTGCTTCTAACTTGGGCCCAAATTGTAAAATGGTCTTATCTATTGCCGATTTCGTTCCATTTCACATTCCAAGTAATATTCGGCATGCTAATTACATTGCCGGTTGCCAAATTGCATTATCTCTTATAGTTTCCGAGATATGGACTATCGATAATTTACACCTTAGGCTCTGCTTCTAACTTGGGCCCAAATTGTAAAATGGTCTTATCTATTGGCGATTTCATTCCAATTCACATTCCAAGTAATATTCGGCATGCTAATTACATTGCCGGTTGCCAAATTGCATTATCTCTTATAGTTTCCGAGATATGGACTATCGATAATTTACACCTTAGGCTCTGCTTCTAACTTGGGCCCAAATTGTAAAATGGTCTTATCTATTGGCGCTTTCGTTCCAATTCACGTTCCAAGTAATATTCGGCATGCTAATTACATTGCCGGTTGCCAAATTGCATTATCTCTTATAGTTTCCGAGATATGGACTATCGATTATTTTTAACCTTAGGCTCTGCGTCTAACTTGGGCCCAAACTGTAAAATGGTCTTATCTATTGGCGATTTCGTTCCAATTCACATTCCAAGTAATATTCGGCATGCTAATTACATTGCCGGTTGCCAAATTGCATTATCTCTTATAGTTTCCGAGATATGGACTATCGATAATTTACACCTTAGGCTCTGCTTCTAACTTTTGCCCAAATTGTAAAATGGTCTTATCTATTGGCGATTTCGTTCCAATTCACATTCCAAGTAATATTCGGCATGCTAATTACATTGCCGGTTGAAAAATTGCATTATCTCTTATAGTTTCCGAGATATGGACTATCGATAATTTACACCTTAGGCTCTGCTTCTAACTTGTGCCCAAATTGTAAAATGGTCTTATCTATTGGCGATTTCGTTCCAATTCACATTCCAAGTAATATTTGGCATGCTAATTACATTGCCGTTTGCCAAATTGCATTATCTCTTATAGTTTCCGAGATATGGACTATCGATTATTTTTAACCTTAGGCTCTGCGTCTAACTTGGGCCCAAACTGTAAAATGGTCTTATCTATTGGCGATTTCGTTCCAATTCACATTCCAAATAATATTCGTCATGCTAATTACATTGCCGGTTGCCAAATTGCATTATCTCTTATAGTTTCCGAGATATGGACTATCGATAATTTACACCTTAGGCTCTGCTTCTAACTTGGGCCCAAATTCTTAAATGGTCTTATCTATTGGCGACTTCGTTCCACTTCACATTCCAAGTAATATTCGGCATGCTAATTACATTGCCGGCGGCCAAGTTGCATTATCTCTTATAGTTTACGAGATATGGACTATCGATAATTTACACCTTAGGCTCTGCTTCTAACTTGGGCCCAAATTGTAAAATGGTCTTATCTATTGGCGATTTCGTTCCAATTCACATTCCAAGTAATATTCGGCATGCTAACTACATTGCCGGTTGCCAAATTGCATTATCTCTTATAGTTTCCGAGATATGGACTATCGATAATTTACACCTTAGGCTCTGCTTCTAACTTGGGCCCAAATTGTAAAATGGTCTTATCTATTGGCGATTTCGTTCCAATTCATATTCCAAGTAATATCCGGCATGCTAATTACATTGCCGGTTGCCAAATTGCATTATCTCTTATAGTTTCCGAGATATGGACTATCGATAATTTACACATTAGGCTCTGCTTCTAACTTAGGCCCAAATTGTAAAATGGTCTTATCTATTGGCGATTTCGTTCCAATTCATATTCCAAGTAATATTCGGCATGCTAATTACATTGCCGGTTGAAAAATTGCATTATCTCTTATAGTTTCCGAGATATGGACTATCGATAATTTACACCTTAGGCTCTGCTTCTAACTTGGGCCCAAATTGTAAAATGGTCTTATCTATTGGCGATTTCGTTCCAATTCACATTCCAAGTAATATTCGGCATGCTAATTACATTGCCGGTTGCCAAATTGCATTATGTCTTATAGTTTCCGAGATATGGACTATCGATAATTTACACCTTAGGCTCTGCTTCTAACTTGGGCCCAAATTGTAAAATCGTCTTATCTATTGGCGATTTCGTTCCAATTCACATTCCAAGTAATATTCGGCATGCTAATTACATTGCCGGTTGCCAAATTGCATTATCTCTTATAGTTTCCGAGATATGGACCATCGATAATTTACACCTTAGGCTCTGCTTCTAACTTGGGCCCAAATTGTAAAATGGTCTTATCTATTGGCGATTTCGTTCCAATTCACATTCCAAGTAATATTCGGCATGCTAATTACATTGCCGGTTGCCAAATTGCATTATCTCTTATAGTTTCCGAGATATGGACTATCGATTATTTTTAACCTTAGGCTCTGCTTCTAACTTGGGCCCAAATTGTAAAATGGTCTTACCTATTGGCGATTTCGTTCCAATTCACATTCCAAGTAATATTCGGCATGCTAATTACATTGCCGGTTGCCAAATTGCATTATCTTTTATGGTTTCCGAGATATGGACTATCGATAATTTACACCTTAGTCTCTGCTTCTAACTTGGGCCCAAATTGTAAAATGGTCTTACCTATTGGCGATTTCGTTCCAATTTACATTCCAAGTAATATTCGGCATGCTAATTACATTGCCGGTTGCCAAATTGCATTATCTTTTATAGTTTCCGAGATATGGACTATCGATAATTTACACCTTAGGCTCTGCTTCTAACTTGAGCCCAAATTGTAAAATGGTCTTATCTATTGGCGATTTGGTTCCAATTCACATTCCAAGTAATATTCGGCATGCTAATTACATTGCCGGTTGCCAAATTGCATTATCTCTTATAGTTTCCCAGATATGGACTATCGATAATTTACACCTTAGGCTCTGCTTTTAACTTGGGCCCAAATTGTAAAATGGTCTTATCTATTGGCGATTTCGTTCCAATTCACATTCCAAGTAATATTCGGCATGCTAATTACATTGCCGGTTGCCAAATTGCATTATCTCTTATAGTTTCCCAGATATGGACTATCGATAATTTACACCTTAGGCTCTGCTTCTAACTTGGGCCCAGATTGTAAAATGGTCTTATCTATTGGCGATTTCGTACCAATTCACATTCCAAGTAATATTCGGCATGCTAATTACATTGCCGGTTGCCAAATTGCATTATCTTTTATAGTTTCCGAGATATGGACTATCGATAATTTACACCTTAGGCTCTGCTTCTAACTTGGGCCCAAATTGTAAAATGGTCTTACCTATTGGCGATTTCGTTCCAATTCACATTCCAAGTAATATTCGGCATGCTAATTACATTGCCGGTTGCCAAATTGCATTATCTCTTATAGTTTCCCAGATATGGACTATCGATAATTTACACCTTAGGCTCTGCTTCTAACTTGGACCCAAATTGTAAAATGGTCTTATCTATTGGCGATTTCGTTCCAATTCACATTCCAAGCAATATTCGGCATGCTAATTACATTGCCGGTTGCCAAATTGCATTATCTTTTATAGTTTCCGAGATATGGACTATCGATAATTTACACCTTAGGCTCTGCTTCTAACTTGGGCCCAAACTGTAAAATGGTCTTATCTACTGGCGATTTCGTTCCAATTCACATTCCAAGTAATATTCGGCATGCTGATTACATTGCCGGTTGCCAAATTGCATTATCTCTTATAGTTTCAGAGATATGGACTATTGATAATTTACACCTAGGGCTCTGCTTCTAACTTGGGCCCAAATTGTAAAATGGTCTTATCTATTGGCGATTTCGTTCCAATTCACATTCCAAGTAATATTCGGCATGCTAATTACATTGCCGGTTGCCAAATTGCATTATCTCTTATAGTTTCCCAGATATGGACTATCGATAATTTACACCTTAGGCTCTGCTTCTAACTTGGACCCAAATTGTAAAATGGTCTTATCTATTGGCGATTTCGTTCCAATTCACATTCCAAGCAATATTCGGCATGCTAATTACATTGCCGGTTGCCAAATTGCATTATCTTTTATAGTTTCCGAGATATGGACTATCGATAATTTACACCTTAGGCTCTGCTTCTAACTTGGGCCCAAACTGTAAAATGGTCTTATCTATTGGCGATTTCGTTCCAATTCACATTCCAAGTAATATTCGGCATGCTGATTACATTGCCGGTTGCCAGATTGCATTATCTCTTATAGTTTCAGAGATATGGACTATCGATAATTTACACCTTAGGCTCTGCTTCTAACTTGGGCCCAAATTGTAAAATGGTCTTATCTATTGGCGATTTCGTTCCAATTCACATTCCAAGTAATATTCGGCATGCTAATTACATTGCCGGTTGCCAAATTGCATTATCTCTTATAGTTTCCGAGATATGGACTATCGATAATTTACATCTTAGGATCTGCTTCTAACTTGGGCCCAAATTGTAAAATGGTCTTACCTATTGGCGATTTCGTTCCAATTCACATTCCAAGTAGTATTCGGCATGCTAATTACATTGCCGGTTGCCAAATTGCATTATCTCTTATTGTTTCCGAGATATGGACTATCGATAATTTACACCTTAGGCTCTGCTTCTAACTTGGGCCCAAATTGTAAAATTGCCTTATCTATTGGCGATTTCGTTCCAATTCACTTTCCAAGTAATATTCGGCATGCTAATTACATTGCCGGTTGCCAAATTGCATTATCTCTTATAGTTTCCGAGATATGGACTATCGATAATTTACACCTTAGGCTCTGCTTCTAACTTGGGCCCAAATTGTAAAATGGTCTTATCTATTGGCGATTTCGTTCCAATTCACATTCCAAGTAATATTCGGCATGCTAATTACATTGCCGGTTGCCAAATTGCATTATCCCTTATAGTTTCCGAGATATGGACTATCGATAATTTACACCTTAGGCTCTGCTTCTAACTTGGGCCCAAATTGTAAAATGGTCTTATCTATTGCCGATTTCGTTCCAATTCACATTCCAAGTAATATTCGGCATGCTAATTACATTGCCGGTTGCCAAATTGCATTATCTCTTATAGTTTCCGAGATATGGACTATCGATAATTTACACCTTAGGCTCTGCTTCTAACTTGGGCCCAAATTGTAAAATGGTCTTATCTATTGGCGATTTCACTCCAATTCACATTCCAAGTAATATTCGGCATGCTAATTACATTGCCGGTTGCCAAATTGCATTATCTCTTATAGTTTCCGAGATATGGACTATCGATTATTTTTAACCTTAGGCTCTGCTTCTAACTTGGGCCCAAATTGTAAAATGGTCTTACCTATTGGCGATTTCGTTCCAATTCACATTCCAAGTAATATTCGGCATGCTAATTACATTGCCGGTTGCCAAATTGCATTATCTTTTATGGTTTCCGAGATATGGACTATCGATAATTTACACCTTAGTCTCTGCTTCTAACTTGGGCCCAAATTGTAAAATGGTCTTACCTATTGGCGATTTCGTTCCAATTTACATTCCAAGTAATATTCGGCATGCTAATTACATTGCCGGTTGCCAAATTGCATTATCTTTTATAGTTTCCGAGATATGGACTATCGATAATTTACACCTTAGGCTCTGCTTCTAACTTGAGCCCAAATTGTAAAATGGTCTTATCTATTGGCGATTTCGTTCCAATTCACATTCCAAGTAATATTCGGCATGCTAATTACATTGCCGGTTGCCAAATTGCATTATCTCTTATAGTTTCCCAGATATGGACTATCGATAATTTACACCTTAGGCTCTGCTTTTAACTTGGGCCCAAATTGTAAAATGGTCTTATCTATTGGCGATTTCGTTCCAATTCACATTCCAAGTAATATTCGGCATGCTAATTACATTGCCGGTTGCCAAATTGCATTATCTCTTATAGTTTCCCAGATATGGACTATCGATAATTTACACCTTAGGCTCTGCTTCTAACTTGGGCCCAGATTGTAAAATGGTCTTATCTATTGGCGATTTCGTACCAATTCACATTCCAAGTAATATTCGGCATGCTAATTACATTGCCGGTTGCCAAATTGCATTATCTTTTATAGTTTCCGAGATATGGACTATCGATAATTTACACCTTAGGCTCTGCTTCTAACTTGGGCCCAAATTGTAAAATGGTCTTACCTATTGGCGATTTCGTTCCAATTCACATTCCAAGTAATATTCGGCATGCTAATTACATTGCCGGTTGCCAAATTGCATTATCTCTTATAGTTTCCCAGATATGGACTATCGATAATTTACACCTTAGGCTCTGCTTCTAACTTGGACCCAAATTGTAAAATGGTCTTATCTATTGGCGATTTCGTTCCAATTCACATTCCAAGCAATATTCGGCATGCTAATTACATTGCCGGTTGCCAAATTGCATTATCTTTTATAGTTTCCGAGATATGGACTATCGATAATTTACACCTTAGGCTCTGCTTCTAACTTGGGCCCAAACTGTAAAATGGTCTTATCTACTGGCGATTTCGTTCCAATTCACATTCCAAGTAATATTCGGCATGCTGATTACATTGCCGGTTGCCAAATTGCATTATCTCTTATAGTTTCAGAGATATGGACTATTGATAATTTACACCTAGGGCTCTGCTTCTAACTTGGGCCCAAATTGTAAAATGGTCTTATCTATTGGCGATTTCGTTCCAATTCACATTCCAAGTAATATTCGGCATGCTAATTACATTGCCGGTTGCCAAATTGCATTATCTCTTATAGTTTCCCAGATATGGACTATCGATAATTTACACCTTAGGCTCTGCTTCTAACTTGGACCCAAATTGTAAAATGGTCTTATCTATTGGCGATTTCGTTCCAATTCACATTCCAAGCAATATTCGGCATGCTAATTACATTGCCGGTTGCCAAATTGCATTATCTTTTATAGTTTCCGATATATGGACTATCGATAATTTACACCTTAGGCTCTGCTTCTAACTTGGGCCCAAACTGTAAAATGGTCTTATCTATTGGCGATTTCGTTCCAATTCACATTCCAAGTAATATTCGGCATGCTGATTACATTGCCGGTTGCCAGATTGCATTATCTCTTATAGTTTCAGAGATATGGACTATCGATAATTTACACCTTAGGCTCTGCTTCTAACTTGGGCCCAAATTGTAAAATGGTCTTATCTATTGGCGATTTCGTTCCAATTCACATTCCAAGTAATATTCGGCATGCTAATTACATTGCCGGTTGCCAAATTGCATTATCTCTTATAGTTTCCGAGATATGGACTATCGATAATTTACATCTTAGGATCTGCTTCTAACTTGGGCCCAAATTGTAAAATGGTCTTACCTATTGGCGATTTCGTTCCAATTCACATTCCAAGTAGTATTCGGCATGCTAATTACATTGCCGGTTGCCAAATTGCATTATCTCTTATTGTTTCCGAGATATGGACTATCGATAATTTACACCTTAGGCTCTGCTTCTAACTTGGGCCCAAATTGTAAAATTGCCTTATCTATTGGCGATTTCGTTCCAATTCACTTTCCAAGTAATATTCGGCATGCTAATTACATTGCCGGTTGCCAAATTGCATTATCTCTTATAGTTTCCGAGATATGGACTATCGATAATTTACACCTTAGGCTCTGCTTCTAACTTGGGCCCAAATTGTAAAATGGTCTTATCTATTGGCGATTTCGTTCCAATTCACATTCCAAGTAATATTCGGCATGCTAATTACATTGCCGGTTGCCAAATTGCATTATCCCTTATAGTTTCCGAGATATGGACTATCGATAATTTACACCTTAGGCTCTGCTTCTAACTTGGGCCCAAATTGTAAAATGGTCTTATCTATTGCCGATTTCGTTCCAATTCACATTCCAAGTAATATTCGGCATGCTAATTACATTGCCGGTTGCCAAATTGCATTATCTCTTATAGTTTCCGAGATATGGACTATCGATAATTTACACCTTAGGCTCTGCTTCTAACTTGGGCCCAAATTGTAAAATGGTCTTATCTATTGGCGATTTCACTCCAATTCACATTCCAAGTAATATTCGGCATGCTAATTACATTGCCGGTTGCCAAATTGCATTATCCCTTATAGTTTCCGAGATATGGACTATCGATAATTTACACCTTAGGCTCTGCTTCTAACTTGGGCCCAAATTGTAAAATGGTCTTATCTATTGCCGATTTCGTTCCAATTCACATTCCAAGTAATATTCGGCATGCTAATTACATTGCCGGTTGCCAAATTGCATTATCTCTTATAGTTTCCGAGATATGGACTATCGATAATTTACACCTTAGGCTCTGCTTCTAACTTGGGCCCAAATTGTAAAATGGTCTTATCTATTGGCGATTTCGTTCCAATTCACATTCCAAGTAATATCCGGAATGCTAATTACATTGCCGGTTGCCAAATTGAATTATCTCTTATAGTTTCCGAGATATGGACTATCGATAATTTACACCTTAGGCTCTGCTTCTAACTTGGGCCCAAATTGTAAAATGGTCTTATCTATTGGCGATTTCGTTCCAATTCACATTCCAAGTAGTATTCGGCATGCTAATTACATTGCCGGTTGCCAAATTGCATTATCTCTTATAGTTTCCGGGATATGGACTATCGATAATTTACACCTTAGGCTCTGCTTCTAACTTGGGCCCAAATTGTAAAATGGTCTTATCTATTGGCGATTTCGTTCCAATTCACATTCCAAGTAATATTCGGCATGCTAATTACATTGCCAGTTGCCAAATTGCATTATCTCTTATAGTTTCCGAGATATGGACTATCGATAATTTACATCTTAGGCTCTGCTTCTAACTTGGGCCCAAATTGTAAAATGGACTTATCTATTGGCGATTTCGTTCCAATTCACATTCCAAGTAATATTCGGCATGCTAATTACATTTCCGGTTGCCAAATTGTATTATCTCTTATAGTTTCCGAGATATGGACTATCGATAATTTACACCTTAGGCTCTGCTTCTAACTTGGGCCCAAATTGTAAAATGGTCTTATCTATTGGCGATTTCGTTCCAATTCACTTTCCAAGTAATATTCGGCATGCTAATTACATTGCCGGTTGCCAAATTGCATTATCTCTTATAGTTTCCGAGATATGGACTATCGATAATTTACACCTTAGGCTCTGCTTCTAACTTGGGCCCAAATTGTAAAATGGTCTTATCTATTGGCGATTTCGTTCCAATTCACATTCCAAGCAATATTCGGCATGCTAATTACATTGCCGGTTGCCAAATTGCATTATCTTTTATAGTTTCCGAGATATGGACTATCGATAATTTACACCTTAGGCTCTGCTTCTAACTTGGGCCCAAACTGTAAAATGGTCTTATCTATTGGCGATTTCGTTCCAATTCACATTCCAAGTAATATTCGGCATGCTGATTACATTGCCGGTTGCCAAATTGCATTATCTCTTATAGTTTCAGAGATATGGACTATCGATAATTTACACCTTAGGCTCTGCTTCTAACTTGGGCCCAAATTGTAAAATGGTCTTATCTATTGGCGATTTCGTTCCAATTCACATTCCAAGTAATATTCGGCATGCTAATTACATTGCCGGTTGCCAAATTGCATTATCTCTTATAGTTTCCGAGATATGGACTATCGATAATTTACACCTTAGGATCTGCTTCTAACTTGGGCCCAAATTGTAAAATGGTCTTACCTATTGGCGATTTCGTTCCAATTCACATTCCAAGTAGTATTCGGCATGCTAATTACATTGCCGGTTGCCAAATTGCATTATCTCTTATAGTTTCCGAGATATGGACTATCGATAATTTACACCTTAGGCTCTGCTTCTAACTTGGGCCCAAATTGTAAAATGGTCTTATCTATTGGCGATTTCGTTCCAATTCACATTCCAAGTAATATTCGGCATGCTAATTACATTGCCGGTTGCCAAATTGCATTATCTCTTATAGTTTCCGAGATATGGACTATCGATAATTTACATCTTAGGATCTGCTTCTAACTTGGGCCCAAATTGTAAAATGGTCTTACCTATTGGCGATTTCGTTCCAATTCACATTCCAAGTAGTATTCGGCATGCTAATTACATTGCCGGTTGCCAAATTGCATTATCCCTTATTGTTTCCGAGATATGGACTATCGATAATTTACACCTTAGGCTCTGCTTCTAACTTGGGCCCAAATTGTAAAATTGCCTTATCTATTGGCGATTTCGTTCCAATTCACTTTCCAAGTAATATTCGGCATGCTAATTACATTGCCGGTTGCCAAATTGCATTATCTCTTATAGTTTCCGAGATATGGACTATCGATAATTTACACCTTAGGCTCTGCTTCTAACTTGGGCCCAAATTGTAAAATGGTCTTATCTATTGGCGATTTCGTTCCAATTCACATTCCAAGTAATATTCGGCATGCTAATTACATTGCCGGTTGCCAAATTGCATTATCCCTTATAGTTTCCGAGATATGGACTATCGATAATTTACACCTTAGGCTCTGCTTCTAACTTGGGCCCAAATTGTAAAATGGTCTTATCTATTGCCGATTTCGTTCCAATTCACATTCCAAGTAATATTCGGCATGCTAATTTCATTGCCGGTTGCCAAATTGCATTATCTCTTATAGTTTCCGAGATATGGACTATCGATAATTTACACCTTAGGCTCTGCTTCTAACTTGGGCCCAAATTGTAAAATGGTCTTATCTATTGGCGATTTCATTCCAATTCACATTCCAAGTAATATTCGGCATGCTAATTACATTGCCGGTTGCCAAATTGCATTATCTCTTATAGTTTCCGAGATATGGACTATCGATAATTTACACCTTAGGATCTGCTTCTAACTTGGGCCCAAATTGTAAAATGGTCTTATCTATTGGCGATTTCGTTCCAATTCACATTCCAAGTAATATTCGGCATGCTAATTACATTGCCGGTTGCCAAATTGCATTATCTCTTATAGTTTCCGAGATATGGACTATCGATAATTTACACCTTAGGATCTGCTTCTAACTTGGGCCCAAATTGTAAAATCGTCTTATCTATTGGCGATTTCGTTCCAATTCACATTCCAAGTAATATTCGGCATGCTAATTACATTGCCGGTTGCCAAATTGCATTATCTCTTATAGTTTCCGAGATATGGACTATCGATAATTTACACCTTAGGCTCTGCTTCTAACTTGGGCCCAAATTGTAAAATGGTCTTATCTATTGGCGATTTCGTTCCAATTCACATTCCAAGTAATATCCGGAATGCTAATTACATTGCCGGTTGCCAAATTGAATTATCTCTTATAGTTTCCGAGATATGGACTATCGATAATTTACACCTTAGGCTCTGCTTCTAACTTGGGCCCAAATTGTAAAATGGTCTTATCTATTGGCGATTTCGTTCCAATTCACATTCCAAGTAGTATTCGGCATGCTAATTACATTGCCGGTTGCCAAATTGCATTATCTCTTATAGTTTCCGGGATATGGACTATCGGTAATTTACACCTTAGGCTCTGCTTCTAACTTGGGCCCAAATTGTAAAATGGTCTTATCTATTGGCGATTTCGTTCCAATTCACATTCCAAGTAATATTCGGCATGCTAATTACATTGCCAGTTGCCAAATTGCATTATCTCTTATAGTTTCCGAGATATGGACTATCGATAATTTACATCTTAGGCTCTGCTTCTAACTTGGGCCCAAATTGTAAAATGGACTTATCTATTGGCGATTTCGTTCCAATTCACATTCCAAGTAATATTCGGCATGCTAATTACATTTCCGGTTGCCAAATTGTATTATCTCTTATAGTTTCCGAGATATGGACTATCGATAATTTACACCTTAGGCTCTGCTTCTAACTTGGGCCCAAATTGTAAAATGGTCTTATCTATTGGCGATTTCGTTCCAATTCACATTCCAAGCAATATTCGGCATGCTAATTACATTGCCGGTTGCCAAATTGCATTATCTTTTATAGTTTCCGAGATATGGACTATCGATAATTTACACCTTAGGCTCTGCTTCTAACTTGGGCCCAAACTGTAAAATGGTCTTATCTATTGGCGATTTCGTTCCAATTCACATTCCAAGTAATATTCGGCATGCTGATTACATTGCCGGTTGCCAAATTGCATTATCTCTTATAGTTTCAGAGATATGGACTATCGATAATTTACACCTTAGGCTCTGCTTCTAACTTGGGCCCAAATTGTAAAATGGTCTTATCTATTGGCGATTTCGTTCCAATTCACATTCCAAGTAATATTCGGCATGCTAATTACATTGCCGGTTGCCAAATTGCATTATCTCTTATAGTTTCCGAGATATGGACTATCGATAATTTACATCTTAGGATCTGCTTCTAACTTGGGCCCAAATTGTAAAATGGTCTTACCTATTGGCGATTTCGTTCCAATTCACATTCCAAGTAGTATTCGGCATGCTAATTACATTGCCGGTTGCCAAATTGCATTATCTCTTATAGTTTCCGAGATATGGACTATCGATAATTTACACCTTAGGCTCTGCTTCTAACTTGGGCCCAAATTGTAAAATGGTCTTATCTATTGGCGATTTCGTTCCAATTCACATTCCAAGTAATATTCGGCATGCTAATTACATTGCCAGTTGCCAAATTGCATTATCTCTTATAGTTTCCGAGATATGGACTATGGATAATTTACACCTTAGGCTCTGCTTCTAACTTGGGCCCAAATTGTAAAATGGTCTTATCTATTGGCGATTTCGTTCCAATTCACATTCCAAGTAATATTCGGCATGCTAATTACATTGCCGGTTGCCAAATTTCATTATATCTTATAGTTTCCGAGATATGGACTATCGATAATTTACACCTTAGGCTCTGCTTCTAACTTGGGCCCAAATTGTAAAATGGTCTTATCTATTGGCGATTTCGTTCCAATTCACATTCCAAGTAATATTCGGCATGCTAATAACATTGCCAGTTGCCAAATTGCATTATCTCTTATAGTTTCCGAGATATGGACTATGGATAATTTACACCTTAGGCTCTGCTTCTAACTTGGGCCCAAATTGTAAAATGGTCTTATCTATTGGCGATTTCGTTGCAATTCACATTCCAAGTAATATTCGGCATGCTAATTACATTGCCGGTTGCCAAATTGCATTGCCTCTTATAGTTTCCGAGATATGGACTATCGATAATTTACACCTTAGGCTCTGCTTCTAACTTTGGCCCAAATTGTAAAATGGTCTTATCTATTGGCGATTTCGTTCCAATTCACTTTCCAAGTAATATTCGGCATGCTAATTACATTGCCGGTTGCCAAATTGCATTATCTCTTATAGTTTCCGAGATATGGACTATCGATACTTTACACCTCAGGCTCTGCTTCTAACTTGGGCCCAAATTGTAAAATGGTCTTATCTATTGGCGATTTCGTTCCAATTCACTCTCCAAGTAATATTCGGCATGCTAATTACATTGCCGGTTGCCAAATTGCATTATCTCTTATAGTTTCCGAGATATGGACTATCGATAATTTACACCTTAGGCTCTGCTTCTAACTTGGGCTCAAATTGTAAAATGGTCTTATCTATTGGCGATTTCGTTCCAATTCACATTCCAAGTAATATTCGGCATGCTAATTGCATTGCCGGTTGCCAAATTGCATTATCTCTTATAGCTTCCGAGATATGGACTGTCGATAATTTACACCTTAGGCTCTGCTTCTAACTTGGGCCCAAATTGTAAAATGGTCTTATCTATTGGCGATTTCGTTCCAATTCATTTTCCAAGTAATATTCGGCATGCTAATTACATTGCCGGTTGCCAAATTGCATTATCTCTTATTGTTTCCGAGATATGGACTATCGATAATTTACACCTTAGGCTCTGCTTCTAACTTGGGCCCAAATTGTAAAATTGCCTTATCTATTGGCGATTTCGTTACAATTCACTTTCCAAGTAATATTCGGCATGCTAATTACATTGCCGGTTGCCAAATTGCATTATCTCTTATAGTTTCCGAGATATGGACTATCGATAATTTACACCTTAGGCTCTGCTTCTAACTTGGGCCCAAATTGTAAAATGGTCTTATCTATTGGCGATTTCGTTCCAATTCACATTCCAAGTAATATTCGGCATGCTAATTACATTGCCGGTTGCCAAATTGCATTATCTCTTATAGTTTCCGAGATATGGACTATCGATAAATTACACCTTAGGCTCTGCTTCTAACTTGGGCCCAAATTGTAAAATGGTCTTATCTATTGGCGATTTCATTCCAATTCACATTCCAAGTAATATTCGGCATGCTAATTACATTGCCGGTTGCCAAATTGCATTATCTCTTATAGTTTCCGAGATATGGACTATCGATAATTTACACCTGAGGCTCTGCTTCTAACTTGGGCCCAAATTGTAAAATGGTCTTATCTATTGGCGATTTCGTTCCAATTCACATTCCAAGTAATATTCGGCATGCTAATTACATTGCCGGTTGCCAAATTGCATTATCTCTTATAGTTTCCGAGATATGGACTATCGATAATTTACATCTTAGGATCTGCTTCTAACTTGGGCCCAAATTGTAAAATCGTCTTATCTATTGGTGATTTCGTTCCAATTCACATTCCAAGTAATATTCGGCATGCTAATTACATTGCCGGTTGCCAAATTGCATTATCTCTTATAGTTTCCGAGATATGGACTATCGATAATTTACACCTTAGGCTCTGCTTCTAACTTGGGCCCAAATTGTAAAATGGTCTTATCTATTGGCGATTTCGTTCCAATTCACATTCCAAGTAATATCCGGAATGCTAATTACATTGCCGGTTGCCAAATTGAATTATCTCTTATAGTTTCCGAGATATGGACTATCGATAATTTACACCTTAGGCTCTGCTTCTAACTTGGGCCCAAATTGTAAAATGGTCTTACCTATTGGCGATTTCGTTCCAATTCACATTCCAAGTAATATTCGGCATGCTAATTACATTGCCGGTTGCCAAATTGCATTATCTCTTATAGTTTCCGAGATATGGACTATCGATAATTTACACCTTAGGCTCTGCTTCTAACTTGGGCCCAAATTGTAAAATGGTCTTATCTATTGGCGATTTCGTTCCAATTCACATTCCAAGTAGTATTCGGCATGCTAATTACATTGCCGGTTGCCAAATTGCATTATCTCTTATAGTTTCCGAGATATGGACTATCGATAATTTACACCTTAGGCTCTGCTTCTAACTTGGGCCCAAATTGTAAAATGGTCTTATCTATTGGCGATTTCGTTCCAATTCACATTCCAAGTAATATTCGGCATGCTAATTACATTGCCAGTTGCCAAATTGCATTATCTCTTATAGTTTCCGAGATATGGACTAACGATAATTTACACCTTAGGCTTTGCTTCTAACTTGGGCCCAAATTGTAAAATGGTCTTATCTATTGGCGATTTCGTTCCAATTCACTCTCCAAGTAATATTCGGCATGCTAATTACATTGCCGGTTGCCAAATTGCATTATCTTTTATAGTTTCCGAGATATGGACTATCGATAATTTACACCTTAGGCTCTGCTTCTAACTTGGGCCCAAATTGTAAAATGGTCTTATCTATTGGCGATTTCGTTCCAATTCACATTCCAAGTAATATTCGGCATGCTAATTACATTACCGGTGGCCAAGTTGCATTATCTCTTATAGTTTCCGAGATATGGACTATCGATAATTTACACCTTAGGCTCTGCTTCTAACTTGTGCCCAAATTGTAAAATGGTCTTATCTATTGGCGATTTCGTTCCAATTCACATTCCAAGTAATATTTGGCATGCTAAATACATTGCCGTTTGCCAAATTGCATTATCTCTTATAGTTACCGAGATATGGACTATCGATTATTTTTAACCTTAGGCTCTGCGTCTAACTTGGGCCCAAACTGTAAAATGGTCTTATCTATTGGCGATTTCGTTCCAATTCACATTCCAAATAATATTCGTCATGCTAATTACATTGCCGGTTGCCAAATTGCATTATCTCTTATAGTTTCCGAGATATGGACTATCGATAATTTACACCTTAGGCTCTGCTTCTAACTTGGGCCCAAATTGTTAAATGGTCTTATCTATTGGCGACTTCGTTCCACTTCACATTCCAAGTAATATTCGGCATGCTAATTACATTGCCGGTTGCCAAATTGCATTATCTCTTATAGTTTCCGAGATATGGACTATCGATAATTTACACCTTAGGCTCTGCTTCTAACTTGGGCCCAAATTGTAAAATCGTCTTATCTATTGGCGATTTCGTTCCAATTCACATTCCAGGTAATATTCGGCATGGTAATTACATTGTCGGTTGCCAAATTGCATTATCTCTTATAGTTTCCGAGATATGGACTATCGATAATTTACACCTTAGGCTCTGCTTCTAACTTGGGCCCAAATTGTAAAATGGTCTTACCTATTAGCGATTTCGTTCCAATTTACATTCCAAGTAATATTCGGCATGCTAATTACATTGCCGGTTGCCAAATTGCATTATCTCTTATAGTTTCCGAGATATGGACTATCGATAATTTACACCTTAGGCTCTGCTTCTAACTTGGGCCCAAATTGTAAAATCGTCTTATCTATTGGCGATTTCGTTCCAATTCACATTCCAGGTAATATTCGGCATGGTAATTACATTGTCGGTTGCCAAATTGCATTATCTCTTATAGTTTCCGAGATATGGACTATCGATAATTTACACCTTAGGCTCTGCTTCTAACTTGGGCCCAAATTGTAAAATGGTCTTACCTATTAGCGATTTCGTTCCAATTTACATTCCAAGTAATATTCGGCATGCTAATTACATTGCCGGTTGCCAAATTGCATTATCTCTTATGGTTTCCGAGATATGGACTATCGATAATTTACACCTTAGGCTCTGCTTCTAACTTGGGCCCAAATTGTAAAATGGTCTTATCTATTGGCGATTTCGTCCCAATTCACATTCCAAGTAATATTCGGCATGCTAATTACATTGCCGGTTGCGAAATTGCATTATCTCTTATAGTTTCCGAGATATGGACTATCGATAATTTACACCTTAGGCTCTGCTTCTAAGTTGGGCCCAAATTGTAAAATGGTCTTATCTATTGGCGATTTCGTTCCAATTCACATTCCAAGTAATATTCGGCATGCTAATTACATTACCGGTTGCCAAATTGCATTATCTCTTATAGTTTCTGAGATATGGACTATCGATAATTTACACCATAGGCTCTGCTTCTAACTTGGGCCCAAATTGTAAAATGGTCTTATCTATTGGCGATTTCGTTCCAATTCACATTCCAAGTAATATTCGGCATGCTAATTACATTGCCGGTTGCCAAATTGCATTATCTCTTATAGTTTCCGAGATATGGACTATCGATAATTTACACCTTAGGCTCTGCTTCTAACTTGGGCCCAAATTGTAAAATCGTCTTATCTATTGGCGATTTCGATCCAATTCACATTCCAGGTAATATTCGGCATGGTATTTACATTGTCGGTTGCCAAATTGCATTATCTCTTATAGTTTCCGAGATATGGACTATCGATAATTTACACCTTAGGCTCTGCTTCTAACTTGGGCCCAAATTGTAAAATGGTCTTACCTATTGGCGATTTCGTTCCAATTTACATTCCAAGTAATATTCGGCATGCTAATTACATTGCCGGTTGCCAAATTGCATTATCTCTTATAGTTTCCGAGATATGGACTATCGATAATTTACACCTTAGGCTCTGCTTCTAACTTGGGCCCAAATTGTAAAATGGTCTTATCTATTGGCGATTTCGTCCCAATTCACATTCCAAGTAATATTCGGCATGCTAATTACATTGCCGGTTGCGAAATTGCATTATCTCTTATAGTTTCCGAGATATGGACTATCGATAATTTACACCTTAGGCTCTGCTTCTAAGTTGGGCCCAAATTGTAAAATGGTCTTATCTATTGGCGATTTCGTTCCAATTCACATTCCAAGTAATATTCGGCATGCTAATTGCATTGCCGGTTGCCAAATTGCATTATCTCTTATTGTTTCCGAGATATGGACTATCGATAATTTACACCTTAGGCTCTGCTTCTAACTTGGGCCCAAATTGTAAAATTGCCTTATCTATTGGCGATTTCGTTACAATTCACTTTCCAAGTAATATTCGGCATGCTAATTACATTGCCGGTTGCCAAATTGCATTATCTCTTATGGTTTCCGAGATATGGACTATCGATAATTTACACCTTAGGCTCTGCTTCTAACTTGGGCCCAAATTGTAAAATGGTCTTATCTATTGGCGATTTCGTTCCAATTTACATTCCAAGTAATATTCGGCATGCTAATTACATTGCCGGTTGCCAAATTGCATTATCTCTTATAGTTTCCGAGATATGGACTATCGATAAATTACACCTTAGGCTCTGCTTCTAACTTGGGCCCAAATTGTAAAATGGTCTTATCTATTGGCGATTTCATTCCAATTCACATTCCAAGTAATATTCGGCATGCTAATTACATTGCCGGTTGCCAAATTGCATTATCTCTTATAGTTTCCGAGATATGGACTATCGATAATTTACACCTTAGGATCTGCTTCTAACTTGGGCCCAAATTGTAAAATCGTCTTATCTATTGGTGATTTCGTTCCAATTCACATTCCAAGTAATATTCGGCATGCTAATTACATTGCCGGTTGCCAAATTGCATTATCTCTTATAGTTTCCGAGATATGGACTATCGATAATTTACACCTTAGGCTCTGCTTCTAACTTGGGCCCAAATTGTAAAATGGTCTTATCTATTGGCGATTTCGTTCCAATTCACATTCCAAGTAATATCCGGAATGCTAATTACATTGCCGGTTGCCAAATTGAATTATCTCTTATAGTTTCCGAGATATGGACTATCGATAATTTACACCTTAGGCTCTGCTTCTAACTTGGGCCCAAATTGTAAAATGGTCTTACCTATTGGCGATTTCGTTCCAATTCACATTCCAAGTAATATTCGGCATGCTAATTACATTGCCGGTTGCCAAATTGCATTATCTCTTATAGTTTCCGAGATATGGACTATCGATAATTTACACCTTAGGCTCTGCTTCTAACTTGGGCCCAAATTGTAAAATGGTCTTATCTATTGGCGATTTCGTTCCAATTCACATTCCAAGTAGTATTCGGCATGCTAATTACATTGCCGGTTGCCAAATTGCATTATCTCTTATAGTTTCCGGGATATGGACTATCGATAATTTACACCTTAGGCTCTGCTTCTAACTTGGGCCCAAATTGTAAAATGGTCTTATCTATTGGCGATTTCGTTCCAATTCACATTCCAAGTAATATTCGGCATGTTAATTACATTGCCAGTTGCCAAATTGCATTATCTCTTATAGTTTCCGAGATATGGACTATCGATAATTTACACCTTAGGCTCTGCTTCTAACTTGGGCCCAAATTGTAAAATGGACTTATCTATTGGCGATTTCGTTCCAATTCACATTCCAAGTAATATTCGGCATGCTAATTACATTTCCGGTTGCCAAATTGTATTATCTCTTATAGTTTCCAAGATATGGACTATCGATTATTTACACCTTAGGCTCTGCTTCTAACTTGGGCCCAAATTGTAAAATGGTCTTATCTATTGGCGATTTCGTTCCAATTCACTTTCCCAGTAATATTCGGCATGCTAATTACATTGCCGGTTGCCAAATTGCATTATCTCTTATAGTTTCCGAGATATGGACTATCGATAATTTACACCTTAGGCTTTGCTTCTAACTTGGGCCCAAATTGTAAAATGGTCTTATCTATTGGCGATTTCGTTCCAATTCACTCTCCAAGTAATATTCGGCATGCTAATTACATTGCCGGTTGCCAAATTGCATTATCTTTTATAGTTTCTGAGATATGGACTATCGATAATTTACACCTTAGGCTCTGCTTCTAACTTGGGCTCAAATTGTAAAATGGTCTTATCTATTGGCGATTTCGTTCCAATTCACATTCCAAGTAATATTCGGCATGCTAATTGCATTGCCGGTTGCCAAATTGCATTATCTCTTATAGTTTCCGAGATATGGACTATCGATAATTTACACCTTAGGCTCTGCTTCTAACTTGGGCCCAAATTGTAAAATGGTCTTATCTATTGGCGATTTCGTTCCAATTCACATTCCAAGTAATATTCGGCATGCTAAATACATTGCCGGTTGCCAAATTGCATTATCTCTTATAGTTTCCGAGATATGGACTATCGATAATTTACACCTTAGGCTCTGCTTCTAACTTGGGCCCAAATTGTAAAATGGTCTTATCTATTGGCGATTTCGTTCCAATTCACATACCAAGTAATATTCGGCATGCTAATTACATTACCGGTGGCCAAGTTGCATTATCTCTTATAGTTTCCGAGATATGGACTATCGATAATTTACACCTTAGGCTCTGCTTCTAACTTGTGCCCAAATTGTAAAATGGTCTTATCTATTGGCGATTTCGTTCCAATTCACATTCCAAGTAATATTTGGCATGCTAAATACATTGCCGTTTGCCAAATTGCATTATCTCTTATAGTTACCGAGATATGGACTATCGATTATTTTTAACCTTAGGCTCTGCGTCTAACTTGGGTCCAAACTGTAAAATGGTCTTATCTATTGGCGATTTCGTTCCAATTCACATTCCAAATAATATTCGTCATGCTAATTACATTGCCGGTTGCCAAATTGCATTATCTCTTATAGTTTCCGAGATATGGACTATCGATAATTTACACCTTAGGCTCTGCTTCTAACTTGGGCCCAAATTGTTAAATGGTCTTATCTATTGGCGACTTCGTTCCACATCACATTCCAAGTAATATTCGGCATGCTAATTACATTGCCGGTGGCCAAGTTGCATTATCTCTTATAGTTTACGAGATATGGACTATCGATAATTTACACCTTAGGCTCTGCTTCTAACTTGGGCCCAAATTGTAAAATGGTCTTATCTATTGGCGATTTCGTTCCAATTCACGTTCCAAGTAATATTCGGCATGCTAACTACATTGCCGGTTGCCAAATTGCATTATCTCTTATAGTTTCCGAGATATGGACTATCGATAATTTACACCTTAGGCTCTGCTTCTAACTTGGGCCCAAATTGTAAAATGGTCTTATCTATTGGCGATATCGTTCCAATTCACATTCCGAGTAATATTCGGCATGCTAATTACATTGTCGGTTGCCAAATTGCATTATCTCTTATAGTTTCCGAGATATGGACTATCGATAATTTACACCTTAGGCTCTGCTTCTAACTTGGGCCCAAATTGTAAAATCGTCTTATCTATTGGCGATTTCGTTCCAATTCACATTCCAGGTAATATTCGGCATGGTAATTACATTGTCGGTTGCCAAATTGCATTATCTCTTATAGTTTCCGAGATATGGACTATCGATAATTTACACCTTAGGCTCTGCTTCTAACTTGGGCCCAAATTGTAAAATGGTCTTACCTATTAGCGATTTCGTTCCAATTTACATTCCAAGTAATATTCGGCATGCTAATTACATTGCCGGTTGCCAAATTGCATTATCTCTTATAGTTTCCGAGATATGGACTATCGATAATTTACACCTTAGGCTCTGCTTCTAACTTGGGCCCAAATTGTAAAATGGTCTTATCTATTGGCGATTTCGTCCCAATTCACATTCCAAGTAATATTCGGCATGCTAATTACATTGCCGGTTGCGAAATTGCATTATCTCTTATAGTTTCCGAGATATGGACTATCGATAATTTACACCTTAGGCTCTGCTTCTAAGTTGGGCCCAAATTGTAAAATGGTCTTATCTATTGGCGATTTCGTTCCAATTCACATTCCAAGTAATATTCGGCATGCTAATTACATTGCCGGTTGCCAAATTGCATTATCTCTTATAGTTTCCGAGATATGGACTATCGATAATTTACACCTTAGGCTCTGCTTCTAACTTGGGCCCAAATTGTAAAATCGTCTTATCTATTGGCGATTTCGTTCCAATTCACATTCCAGGTAATATTCGGCATGGTAATTACATTGTCGGTTGCCAAATTGCATTATCTCTTATAGTTTCCGAGATATGGACTATCGATAATTTACACCTTAGGCTCTGCTTCTAACTTGGGCCCAAATTGTAAAATGGTCTTACCTATTGGCGATTTCGTTCCAATTTACATTCCAAGTAATATTCGGCATGCTAATTACATTGCCGGTTGCCAAATTGCATTATCTCTTATAGTTTCCGAGATATGGACTATCGATAATTTACACCTTAGGCTCTGCTTCTAACTTGGGCCCAAATTGTAAAATGGTCTTATCTATTGGCGATTTCGTCCCAATTCACATTCCAAGTAATATTCGGCATGCTAATTACATTGCCGGTTGCGAAATTGCATTATCTCTTATAGTTTCCGAGATATGGACTATCGATAATTTACACCTTAGGCTCTGCTTCTAAGTTGGGCCCAAATTGTAAAATGGTCTTATCTATTGGCGATTTCGTTCCAATTCACATTCCAAGTAATATTCGGCATGCTAATTACATTGCCGGTTGCCAAATTGCATTATCTCTTATAGTTTCCGAGATATGGACTATCGATAATTTACACCTTAGGCTCTGCTTCTAACTTGGGCCCAAATTGTAAAATGGTCTTATCTATTGGCGATTTCGTTCCAATTCACATTCCAAGTAATATTCGGCATGCTAATTACATTACCGGTTGCCAAATTGCATTATCTCTTATAGTTTCTGAGATATGGACTATCGATAATTTACACCATAGGCTCTGCTTCTAACTTGGGCCCAAATTGTAAAATGGTCTTATCTATTGGCGATTTCGTTCCAATTCACATTCCAAGTAATATTCGGCATGCTAATTACATTGCCGGTTGCCAAATTGCATTATCTCTTATAGTTTCCGAGATATGGACTATCGATAATTTACACCTTAGGCTCTGCTTCTAACTTGGGCCCAAATTGTAAAATCGTCTTATCTATTGGCGATTTCGTTCCAATTCACATTCCCAGTAATATTCGGCATGCTAATTATATTGCCGGTTGCCAAATTGCATTATCTCTTATAGTTTCCGAGATATGGACTATCGATAATTTACACCTTAGGCTCTGCTTCTAACTTGGGCCCAAATTGTAAAATGGTCTTATCTATTGGCGATTTCGTTCCAATTCACATTCCAAGTAATATTCGGCATGCTAATTACATTGCCGGTTGCCAAATTGCATTATCTCTTATAGTTTCCGAGATATGGACTATCGATAATTTACACCTTAGGCTCTGCTTCTAACTTGGGCCCAAATTGTAAAATGGTCTTATCTATTGGCGATTTCGTCCCAATTCACATTCCAAGTAATATTCGGCATGCTAATTACATTGCCGGTTGCGAAATTGCATTATCTCTTATAGTTTCCGAGATATGGACTATCGATAATTTACACCTTAGGCTCTGCTTCTAACTTGTGCCCAAATTGTAAAATGGTCTTATCTATTGGCGATTTCGTTCCAATTCACATTCCAAGTAATATTTGGCATGCTAATTACATTGCCGTTCGCCAAATTGCATTATCTCTTATAGTTACCGAGATATGGACTATCGATTATTTTTAACCTTAGGCTCTGCGTCTAACTTGGGCCCAAACTGTAAAATGGTCTTATCTATTGGCGATTTCGTTCCAATTCACATTCCAAATAATATTCGTCATGCTAATTACATTGCCGGTTGCCAAATTGCATTATCTCTTATAGTTTCCGAGATATGGACTATCGATAATTTACACCTTAGGCTCTGCTTCTAACTTGGGCCCAAATTGTTAAATGGTCTTATCTATTGGCGACTTCGTTCCACTTCACATTCCAAGTAATATTCGGCATGCTAATTACATTGCCGGCGGCCAAGTTGCATTATCTCTTATAGTTTACGAGATATGGACTATCGATAATTTACACCTTAGGCTCTGCTTCTAACTTGGGCCCAAATTGTAAAATGGTCTTATCTATTGGCGATTTCGTTCCAATTCACGTTCCAAGTAATATTCGGCATGCTAACTACATTGCCGGTTGCCAAATTGCATTATCTCTTATAGTTTCCGAGATATGGACTATCGATAATTTACACCTTAGGCTCTGCTTCTAACTTGGGCCCAAATTGTAAAATGGTCTTATCTATTGGCGATTTCGTTCCAATTCACATTCCGAGTAATATTCGGCATGCTAATTACATTGTCGGTTGCCAAATTGCATTATCTCTTATAGTTTCCGAGATATGGACTATCGATAATTTACACCTTAGGCTCTGCTTCTAACTTGGGCCCAAATTGTAAAATCGTCTTATCTATTGGCGATTTCGTTCCAATTCACATTCCAGGTAATATTCGGCATGGTAATTACATTGTCGGTTGCCAAATTGCATTATCTCTTATAGTTTCCGAGATATGGACTATCGATAATTTACACCTTAGGCTCTGCTTCTAACTTGGGCCCAAATTGTAAAATGGTCTTACCTATTGGCGATTTCGTTCCAATTTACATTCCAAGTAATATTCGGCATGCTAATTACATTGCCGGTTGCCAAATTGCATTATCTCTTATAGTTTCCGAGATATGGACTATCGATAATTTACACCTTAGGCTCTGCTTCTAACTTGGGCCCAAATTGTAAAATGGTCTTATCTATTGGCGATTTCGTCCCAATTCACATTCCAAGTAATATTCGGCATGCTAATTACATTGCCGGTTGCGAAATTGCATTATCTCTTATAGTTTCCGAGATATGGACTATCGATAATTTACACCTTAGGCTCTGCTTCTAAGTTGGGCCCAAATTGTAAAATGGTCTTATCTATTGGCGATTTCGTTCCAATTCACATTCCAAGTAATATTCGGCATGCTAATTACATTGCCGGTTGCCAAATTGCATTATCTCTTATAGTTTCCGAGATATGGACTATCGATAATTTACACCTAAGGCTCTGCTTCTAACTTGGGCCCAAATTGTAAAATGGTCTTATCTATTGGCGATATCGTTCCAATTCACATTCCAAGTAATATTCGGCATGCTAATTACATTACCGGTTGCCAAATTGCATTATCTCTTATAGTTTCTGAGATATGGACTATCGATAATTTACACCATAGGCTCTGCTTCTAACTTGGGCCCAAATTGTAAAATGGTCTTATCTATTGGCGATTTCGTTCCAATTCACATTCCAAGTAATATTCGGCATGCTAATTACATTGCCGGTTGCCAAATTGCATTATCTCTTATAGTTTCCGAGATATGGACTATCGATAATTTACACCTTAGGCTCTGCTTCTAACTTGGGCCCAAATTGTAAAATCGTCTTATCTATTGGCGATTTCGTTCCAATTCACATTCCCAGTAATATTCGGCATGCTAATTACATTGCCGGTTGCCAAATTGCATTATCTCTTATAGTTTCCGAGATATGGACTATCGATAATTTACACCTTAGGCTCTGCTTCTAACTTGGGCCCAAATTGTAAAATGGTCTTATCTATTGGCGATTTCGTTCCAATTCACATTCCAAGTAATATTCGGCATGCTAATTACATTGCCGGTTGCCAAATTGCATTATCTCTTATAGTTTCCGAGATATGGACTATCGATAATTTACACCTTAGGCTCTGCTTCTAACTTGGGCCCAAATTGTAAAATGGTCTTATCTATTGGCGATTTCGTCCCAATTCACATTCCAAGTAATATTCGGCATGCTAATTACATTGCCGGTTGCGAAATTGCATTATATCTTATAGTTTCCGAGATATGGACTATCGATAATTTACACCTTAGGCTCTGCTTCTAACTTGGGCCCAAATTGTAAAATGGTCTTATCTATTGGCGATTTCGTTCCAATTCACATTCCAAGTAATATTCGGCATGCTAATTACAATGCCGGTTGCCAAATTGCATTATCTCTTATAGTTTCCGAGATATGGACTATAGATAATTTACACCTTAGGCTCTGCTTCTAACTTGGGCCCAAATTGTAAAATGGTCTTATCTATTGGCGATTTCGTTCCAATTCACATTCCAAGTAATATTCGGCATGCTAATTACATTGCCGGTTGCCAAATTGCATTATCTCTTATAGTTTCCAAGATATGGACTATCGATAATTTACACCTTAGGCTCTGCTTCCAACTTGGGCCCAAATTGTAAAATGGTCTTATCTATTGGCGATTTCGTTCCAATTCACATTCCAAGTAATATTCGGCATGCTAATTACATTGCCGGTTGCCAAATTGCATAATCTCTTATAGTTTCCGAGATATGGACTATTGATAATTTACACATTAGGCTCTGCTTCTAACTTAGGCCCAAATTGTAAAATGGTCTTATCTATTGGCGATTTCGTTCCAATTCATATTCCAAGTAATATTCGGCATGCTAACTACATTGCCGGTTGCGAAATTGCATTATCTCTTATAGTTTCCGAGATATGGACTATCGATAATTTACACCTCAGGCTCTGCTTCTAACTTGGGCCCAAATTGTAAAATGGTCTTATCTATTGGCGATTTCGTTCCAATTCACATTCCAAATAATATTCGGCATGCTAATTACAATGCCGGTTGCCAAATTGCATTATCTCTTATAGTTTCCAAGATATGGACTATCGATAATTTACACCTTAGGCTCTGCTTCTAACTTGGGCCCAAATTGTAAAATGGTCTTATCTATTGGCGATTTCGTTCCAATTCACATTCCAAGTAATATTCGGCATGCTAATTACATTGCCGGTTGCCAAATTGCATTATCTCTTATAGTTTCCGAGATATGGACTATCGATAATTTACACATTAGGCTCTGCTTCTAACTTAGGCCCAAATTGTAAAATGGTCTTATCTATTGGCGATTTCGTTCCAATTCATATTCCAAGTAATATTCGGCATGGTAATTACATTGCCGGTTGCCAAATTGCATTATCTCTTATAGTTTCCGAGATATGGACTATCGATAATTTATACCTTAGGCTCTGCTTCTAACTTGGGCCCAAATTGTAAAATGGTCTTATCTATTGGCGATTTCGTTCCAATTCACATTCCAAGTAATATTCGGCATGCTAATTACATTGCCGGTTGCCAAATTGCATTATCTCTTATAGTTTCCGAGATATGGACCATCGATAATTTACACCTTAGGCTCTGCTTCTAACTTGGGCCCAAATTGTAAAATGGTCTTATCTATTGGCGATTTCGTTCCAATTCACATTCCAAGTAATATTCGGCATGCTAATTACATTGCCGGTTGCCAAATTGCATTATCTCTTATAGTTTCCGAGATATGGACTATCGATTATTTTTAACCTTAGGCTCTGCTTCTAACTTGGGCCCAAATTGTAAAATGGTCTTACCTATTGGCGATTTCGTTCCAATTCACTTTCCAAGTAATATTCGGCATGCTAATTACATTGCCGGTTGCCAAATTGCATTATCTTTTATAGTTTCCGAGATATGGACTATCGATAATTTACACCTTAGGCTCTGCTTCTAACTTGGGCCCAAATTGTAAAATGGTCTTACCTATTGGCGATTTCGTTCCAATTCACATTCCAAGTAATATTCGGCATGCTAATTACATTGCCGGTTGCCAAATTGCATTATCTTTTATAGTTTCCGAGATATGGACTATCGATAATTTACACCTTAGGCTCTGCTTCTAACTTGAGCCCAAATTGTAAAATGGTCTTATCTATTGGCGATTTCGTTCCAATTCACATTCCAAGTAATATTCGGCATGCAAATTACATTGCCGGTTGCCAAATTGCATTATCTCTTATAGTTTCCCAGATATGGACTATCGATAATTTACACCTTAGGCTCTGCTTCTAACTTGGGCCCAAATTGTAAAATGGTCTTATCTATTGGCGATTTCGTTCCAATTCACATTCCAAGTAATATTCGGCATGCTAATTACATTGCCGGTTGCCAAATTGCATTATCTCTTATAGTTTCCGAGATATGGACTATCGATAATTTACACATTAGGCTCTGCTTCTAACTTAGGCCCAAATTGTAAAATGGTCTTATCTATTGGCGATTTCGTTCCAATTCATATTCCAAGTAATATTCGGCATGCTAATTACATTGCCGGTTGAAAAATTGCATTATCTCTTATAGTTTCCGAGATATGGACTATCGATAATTTACACCTTAGGCTCTGCTTCTAACTTGGGCCCAAATTGTAAAATGGTCTTATCTATTGGCGATTTCGTTCCAATTCATATTCCAAGTAATATTCGGCATGGTAATTACATTGCCGGTTGCCAAATTGCATTATCTCTTATAGTTTCCGAGATATGGACTATCGATAATTTACACCTTAGGCTCGGCTTCTAACTTGGGCCCAAATTGTAAAATGGTCTTATCTATTGGCGATTTCGTTCCAATTCACATTCCAAGTAATATTCGGCATGCTAATTACATTGCCGGTTGCCAAATTGCATTATGTCTTATAGTTTCCGATATATGGACTATCGATAATTTACACCTTAGGCTCTGCTTCTAACTTGGGCCCAAATTGTAAAATCGTCTTATCTATTGGCGATTTCGTTCCAATTCACATTCCAAGTAATATTCGGCATGCTAATTACATTGCCGGTTGCCAAATTGCATTATCTCTTATAGTTTCCGAGATATGGACCATCGATAATTTACACCTTAGGCTCTGCTTCTAACTTGGGCCCAAATTGTAAAATGGTCTTATCTATTGGCGATTTCGTTCCAATTCACATTCCAAGTAATATTCGGCATGCTAATTACATTGCCGGTTGCCAAATTGCATTATCTCTTATAGTTTCCGAGATATGGACTATCGATTATTTTTAACCTTAGGCTCTGCTTCTAACTTGGGCCCAAATTGTAAAATGGTCTTACCTATTGGCGATTTCGTTCCAATTCACTTTCCAAGTAATATTCGGCATGCTAATTACATTGCCGGTTGCCAAATTGCATTATCTTTTATAGTTTCCGAGATATGGACTATCGATAATTTACACCTTAGGCTCTGCTTCTAACTTGGGCCCAAATTGTAAAATGGTCTTACCTATTGGCGATTTCGTTCCAATTCACATTCCAAGTAATATTCGGCATGCTAATTACATTGCCGGTTGCCAAATTGCATTATCTTTTATAGTTTCCGAGATATGGACTATCGATAATTTACACCTTAGGCTCTGCTTCTAACTTGAGCCCAAATTGTAAAATGGTCTTATCTATTGGCGATTTCGTTCCAATTCACATTCCAAGTAATATTCGGCATGCAAATTACAATGCCGGTTGCCAAATTGCATTATCTCTTATAGTTTCCCAGATATGGACTATCGATAATTTACACCTTAGGCTCTGCTTCTAACTTGGGCCCAAATTGTAAAATGGTCTTATCTATTGGCGATTTCGTTCCAATTCACATTCCAAGTAATATTCGGCATGCTAATTACATTGCCGGTTGCCAAATTGCATTATCTCTTATAGTTTCCGAGATATGGACTATCGATAATTTACACATTAGGCTCTGCTTCTAACTTAGGCCCAAATTGTAAAATGGTCTTATCTATTGGCGATTTCGTTCCAATTCATATTCCAAGTATTATTCGGCATGCTAATTACATTGCCGGTTGAAAAATTGCATTATCTCTTATAGTTTCCGAGATATGGACTATCGATAATTTACACCTTAGGCTCTGCTTCTAACTTGGGCACAAATTGTAAAATGATCTTATCTATTGGCGATTTCGTTCCAATTCACATTCCAAGTAATATTCGGCATGCTAATTACATTGCCGGTTGCCAAATTGCATTATCTCTTATAGTTTCCGAGATATGGACTATCGATAATTTACACCTTAGGCTCTGCTTCTAACTTGGGCCCAAATTGTAAAATCGTCTTATCTATTGGCGATTTCGTTCCAATTCACATTCCAAGTAATATTCGGCATGCTAATTACATTGCCGGTTGCCAAATTGCATTATCTCTTATAGTTTCCGAGATACGGACCATCGATAATTTACACCTTAGTCTCTGCTTCTAACTTGGGCCCAAATTGTAAAATGGCCTTATCTATTGGCGATTTCGTTCCAATTCACATTCCAAGTAATATTCGGCATGCTAATTACATTGCCGGTTGCCAAATTGCATTATCTCTTATAGTTTCCGAGATATGGACTATCGATTATTTTTAACCTTAGGCTCTGCTTCTAACTTGGGCCCAAATTGTAAAATGGTCTTACCTATTGGCGATTTCGTTCCAATTCACATTCCAAGTAATATTCGGCATGCTAATTACATTGCCGGTTGCCAAATTGCATTATCTTTTATGGTTTCCGAGATATGGACTATCGATAATTTACACCTTAGGCTCTGCTTCTAACTTGGGCCCAAATTGTAAAATGGTCTTACCTATTGGCGATTTCGTTCCAATTCACATTCCAAGTAATATTCGGCATGCTAATTACATTGCCGGTTGCCAAATTGCATTATCTTTTATAGTTTCCGAGATATGGACTATCGATAATTTACACCTTAGGCTCTGCTTCTAACTTGAGCCCAAATTGTAAAATGGTCTTATCTATTGGCGATTTCGTTCCAATTCACATTCCAAGTAATATTCGGCATGCTAATTACATTGCCGGTTGCCAAATTGCATTATCTCTTATAGTTTCCCAGATATGGACTATCGATAATTTACACCTTAGGCTCTGCTTCTAACTTGGGCCCAAATTGTAAAATGGTCTTATCTATTGGCGATTTCGTTCCAATTCACATTCCAAGTAATATTCGGCATGCTAATTACATTGCCGGTTGCCAAATTGCATTATCTCTTATAGTTTCCCAGATATGGACTATCGATAATTTACACCTTAGGCTCTGCTTCTAACTTGGGCCCAAATTGTAAAATGGTCTTATCTATTGGCGATTTCGTTCCAATTCACATTCCAAGTAATATTCGGCATGCTAATTACATTGCCGGTTG
This sequence comes from Rhynchophorus ferrugineus, assembly GCF_030347505.1. Classification (NCBI taxonomy): domain Eukaryota; kingdom Metazoa; phylum Arthropoda; class Insecta; order Coleoptera; family Curculionidae; genus Rhynchophorus; species Rhynchophorus ferrugineus. The sequence continues at coordinate 120,554 of NW_027472869.1, forward strand.
CCAAATTGCATTATCTTTTATAGTTTCCGAGATATGGACTATCGATAATTTACACCTTAGGCTCTGCTTCTAACTTGGGCCCAAATTGTAAAATGGTCTTACCTATTGGCGATTTCGTTGCAATTCACATTCCAAGTAGTATTCGGCATGCTAATTACATTGCCGGTTGCCAAATTGCATTATCTCTTATAGTTTCCGAGATATGGACTATCGATAATTTACACCTTAGGCTCTGCTTCTAACTTGGGCCCAAATTGTAAAATGGTCTTATCTATTGGCGATTTCGTTCCAATTCACATTCCAAGTAATATTCGGCATGCTAATTATATTGCCAGTTGCCAAATTGCATTATCTCTTATAGTTTCCGAGATATGGACTATCGATAATTTACACCTTAGGCTCTGCTTCTAACTTGGGCCCAAATTGTAAAATGGTCTTATCTATTGGCGATTTCGTTCCAATTCACTCTCCAAGTAATATTCGGCATGCTAATTACATTGCCGGTTGCCAAATTGCATTATCTTTTATAGTTTCCGACATATGGACTATCGATAATTTACACCTTAGGCTCTGCTTCTAACTTGGGCTCAAATTGTAAAATGGTCTTATCTATTGGCGATTTCGTTCCAATTCACATTCCAAGTAATATTCGGCATGCTAATTGCATTGCCGGTTGCCAAATTGCATTATCTCTTATAGTTTCCGAGATATGGACTATCGATAATTTACACCTTAGGCTCTGCTTCTAACTTGGGCCCAAATTGTAAAATGGTCTTATCTATTGGCGATTTCGTTCCAATTCACATTCCAAGTAATATTCGGCATGCTAATTACATTACCGGTGGCCAAGTTGCATTATCTCTTATAGTTTCCGAGATATGGACTATCGATAATTTACACTTAGGCTCTGCTTCTAACTTGGGCCCAAATTGTAAAATGGTCTTATCTATTGGCGATTTCGTTCCAATTCACATTCCAAGTAATATTCGGCATGCTAATTACATTACCGGTGGCCAAGTTGCATTATCTCTTATAGTTTCCGAGATATGGACTATCGATAATTTACACCTTAGGCTCTGCTTCTAACTTGTGCCCAAATTGTAAAATGGTCTTATCTATTGTCGATTTCGTTCCAATTCACATTCCAAGTAATATTTGGCATGCTAATTACATTGCCGTTTGCCAAATTGCATTATCTCTTATAGTTTCCGAGATATGGACTATCGATTATTTTTAACCTTAGGCTCTGCGTCTAACTTGGGCCCAAACTGTAAAATGGTCTTATCTATTGGCGATTTCGTTCCAATTCACATTCCAAATAATATTCGTCATGCTAATTACATTGCCGGTTGCCAAATTGCATTATCTCTTATAGTTTCCGAGATATGGACTATCGATAATTTACACCTTAGGCTCTGCTTCTAACTTGGGCCCAAATTGTTAAATGGTCTTATCTATTGGCGACTTCGTTCCACTTCACATTCCAAGTAATATTCGGCATGCTAATTACATTGCCGGCGGCCAAGTTGCATTATCTCTTATAGTTTACGAGATATGGACTATCGATAATTTACACCTTAGGCTCTGCTTCTAACTTGGGCCCAAATTGTAAAATGGTCTTATCTATTGGCGATTTCGTTCCAATTCACATTCCAAGTAATATTCGGCATGCTAACTACATTGCCGGTTGCCAAATTGCATTATCTCTTATAGTTTCCGAGATATGGACTATCGATAATTTACACCTTAGGCTCTGCTTCTAACTTGGGCCCAAATTGTAAAATGGTCTTATCTATTGGCGATTTCGTTCCAATTCACATTCCAAGTAATATTCGGCATGCTAATTACATTGTCGGTTGCCAAATTGCATTATCTCTTATAGTTTCCGAGATATGGACTATCGATAATTTACACCTTAGGCTCTGCTTCTAACTTGGGCCCAAATTGTAAAATCGTCTTATCTATTGGCGATTTCGTTCCAATTCACATTCCAAGTAATATTCGGCATGGTAATTACATTTTCGGTTGCCAAATTGCATTATCTCTTATAGTTTCCGAGATATGGACTATCGATAATTTATACCTTAGGCTCTGCTTCTAACTTGGGCCCAAATTGTAAAATGGTCTTACCTATTGGCGATTTCGTTCCAATTCACATTCCAAGTAATATTCGGCATGCTAATTACATTGCCGGTTGCCAAATTGCATTATCTCTTATAGTTTCCGAGATATGGACTATCGATAATTTACACCTTAGGCTCTGCTTCTAACTTGGGCCCAAATTGTAAAATGGTCTTATCTATTGGCGATTTCGTCCCAATTCACATTCCAAGTAATATTCGGCATGCTAATTACATTGCCGGTTGCGAAATTGCATTATCTCTTATAGTTTCCGAGATATGGACTATCGATAATTTACACCTTAGGCTCTGCTTCTAAGTTGGGCCCAAATTGTAAAATGGTCTTATCTATTGGCGATTTCGTTCCAATTCACATTCCAAGTAATATTCGGCATGCTAATTACATTACCGGTGGCCAAGTTGCATTATCTCTTATAGTTTCCGAGATATGGACTATCGATAATTTACACTTAGGCTCTGCTTCTAACTTGGGCCCAAATTGTAAAATGGTCTTATCTATTGGCGATTTCGTTCCAATTCACATTCCAAGTAATATTCGGCATGCTAATTACATTACCGGTGGCCAAGTTGCATTATCTCTTATAGTTTCCGAGATATGGACTATCGATAATTTACACCTTAGGCTCTGCTTCTTACTTGTGCCCAAATTGTAAAATGGTCTTCTCTATTAGCGATTTCGTTCCAATTCACATTCCAAGTAATATTTGGCATGCTATTTACGCTGCCGATTGCCAAATTGCATTATCTCTTATAGTTTCCGAGATATGGACTATCGATTATTTTTAACCTTAGGCTCTGCGTCTAACTTGGGCCCAAACTGTAAAATGGTCTTATCTATTGGCGATTTCGTTCCAATTCACATTCCAAATAATATTCGTCATGCTAATTACATTGCCGGTTGCCAAATTGCATTATCTCTTATAGTTTCCGAGATATGGACTATCGATAATTTACACCTTAGGCTCTGCTTCTAACTTGGGCCCAAATTGTTAAATGGTCTTATCTATTGGCGACTTCGTTCCACTTCACATTCCAAGTAATATTCGGCATGCTAATTACATTGCCGGCGGCCAAGTTGCATTATCTCTTATAGTTTACGAGATATGGACTATCGATAATTTACACCTTAGGCTCTGCTTCTAACTTGGGCCCAAATTGTAAAATGGTCTTATCTATTGGCGATTTCGTTCCAATTCACATTCCAAGTAATATTCGGCATGCTAACTACATTGCCGGTTGCCAAATTGCATTATCTCTTATAGTTTCCGAGATATGGACTATCGATAATTTACACCTTAGGCTCTGCTTCTAACTTGGGCCCAAATTGTAAAATGGTCTTATCTATTGGCGATTTCGTTCCAATTCACATTCCAAGTAATATTCGGCATGCTAATTACATTGTCGGTTGCCAAATTGCATTATCTCTTATAGTTTCCGAGATATGGACTATCGATAATTTACACCTTAGGCTCTGCTTCTAACTTGGGCCCAAATTGTAAAATCGTCTTATCTATTGGCGATTTCGTTCCAATTCACATTCCAAGTAATATTCGGCATGGTAATTACATTTTCGGTTGCCAAATTGCATTATCTCTTATAGTTTCCGAGATATGGACTATCGATAATTTATACCTTAGGCTCTGCTTCTAACTTGGGCCCAAATTGTAAAATGGTCTTACCTATTGGCGATTTCGTTCCAATTCACATTCCAAGTAATATTCGGCATGCTAATTACATTGCCGGTTGCCAAATTGCATTATCTCTTATAGTTTCCGAGATATGGACTATCGATAATTTACACCTTAGGCTCTGCTTCTAACTTGGGCCCAAATTGTAAAATGGTCTTATCTATTGGCGATTTCGTCCCAATTCACATTCCAAGTAATATTCGGCATGCTAATTACATTGCCGGTTGCGAAATTGCATTATCTCTTATAGTTTCCGAGATATGGACTATCGATAATTTACACCTTAGGCTCTGCTTCTAAGTTGGGCCCAAATTGTAAAATGGTCTTATCTATTGGCGATTTCGTTCCAATTCACATTCCAAGTAATATTCGGCATGCTAATTACATTGCCGGTTGCCAAATTGCATTATCTCTTATAGTTTCCGAGATATGGACTATCGATAATTTACACCTTAGGCTCTGCTTCTAACTTGGGCCCAAATTGTAAAATGGTCTTATCTATTGGCGATTTCGTTCCAATTCACATTCCAAGTAATATTTGGCATGCTAATTACATTGCCGTTTGCCAAATTGCATTATCTCTTATAGTTTCCGAGATATGGACTATCGATTATTTTTAACCTTAGGCTCTGCGTCTAACTTGGGCCCAAACTGTAAAATGGTCTTATCTATTGGCGATTTCGTTCCAATTCACATTCCAAATAATATTCGTCATGCTAATTACATTGCCGGTTGCCAAATTGCATTATCTCTTATAGTTTCCGAGATATGGACTATCGATAATTTACACCTTAGGCTCTGCTTCTAACTTGGGCCCAAATGGTTAAATGGTCTTATCTATTGGCGACTTCGTTCCACTTCACATTCCAAGTAATATTCGGCATGCTAATTACATTGCCGGCGGCCAAGTTGCATTATCTCTTATAGTTTACGAGATATGGACTATCGATAATTTACACCTTAGGCTCTGCTTCTAACTTGGGCCCAAATTGTAAAATGGTCTTATCTATTGGCGATTTCGTTCCAATTCACATTCCAAGTAATATTCGGCATGCTAACTACATTGCCGGTTGCCAAATTGCATTATCTCTTATAGTTTCCGAGATATGGACTATCGATAATTTACACCTTAGGCTCTGCTTCTAACTTGGGCCCAAATTGTAAAATGGTTTTATCTATTGGCGATTTCGTTCCAATTCACATTCCAAGTAATATTCGGCATGCTAATTACATTGTCGATTGCCAAATTGCATTATCTCTTATAGTTTCCGAGATATGGACTATCGATAATTTACACCTTAGGCTCTGTTTCTAACTTGGGCCCAAATTGTAAAATCGTCTTATCTATTGGCGATTTCGTTCCAATTCACATTCCAAGTAATATTCGGCATGGTAATTACATTTTGGGTTGCCAAATTGCATTATCTCTTATAGTTTCCGAGATATGGACTATCGATAATTTACACCTTAGGCTCTGCTTCTAACTTGGGCCCAAATTGTAAAATGGTCTTACCTATTGGCGATTTCGTTCCAATTCACATTCCAAGTAATATTCGGCATGCTAATTACATTGCCGGTTGCCAAGTTGCATTATCTCTTATAGTTTCCGAGATATGGACTATCGATAATTTACACTTAGGCTCTGCTTCTAACTTGGGCCCAAATTGTAAAATGGTCTTATCTATTGGCGACTTCGTTCCACTTCACATTCCAAGTAATATTCGGCATGCTAATTACATTGCCGGTGGCCAAGTTGCATTATCTCTTATAGTTTACGAGATATGGACTATCGATAATTTACACCTTAGGCTCTGCTTCTAACTTGGGCCCAAATTGTAAAATGGTCTTATCTATTGGCGATTTCGTTCCAATTCACATTCCAAATAATATTCGTCATGCTAATTACATTGCCGGTTGCCAAATTGCATTATCTCTTATAGTTTCCGAGATATGGACTATCGATAATTTACACCTTAGGCTCTGCTTCTAACTTGGGCACAAATGGTTAAATGGTCTTATCTATTGGCGACTTCGTTCCACTTCACATTCCAAGTAATATTCGGCATGCTAATTACATTGCCGGCGGCCAAGTTGCATTATCTCTTATAGTTTACGAGATATGGACTATCGATAATTTACACCTTAGGCTCTGCTTCTAACTTGGGCCCAAATTGTAAAATGGTCTTATCTATTGGCGATTTCGTTCCAATTCACATTCCAAGTAATATTCGGCATGCTAACTACATTGCCGGTTGCCAAATTGCATTATCTCTTATAGTTTCCGAGATATGGACTATCGATAATTTACACCTTAGGCTCTGCTTCTAACTTGGGCCCAAATTGTAAAATGGTTTTATCTATTTCCGATTTCGTTCCAATTCACATTCCAAGTAATATTCGGCATGCTAATTACATTGTCGGTTGCCAAATTGCATTATCTCTTATAGTTTCCGAGATATGGACTATCGATAATTTACACCTTAGGCTCTGCTTCTAACTTGGGCCCAAATTGTAAAATCGTCTTATCTATTGGCGATTTCGTTCCAATTCACATTCCAAGTAATATTCGGCATGGTAATTACATTTTGGGTTGCCAAATTGCATTATCTCTTATAGTTTCCGAGATATGGACTATCGATAATTTACACCTTAGGCTCTGCTTCTAACTTGGGCCCAAATTGTAAAATGGTCTTACCTATTGGCGATTTCGTTCCAATTCACATTCCAAGTAATATTCGGCATGCTAATTACATTGCCGGTTGCCAAGTTGCATTATCTCTTATAGTTTCCGAGATATGGACTATCGATAATTTACACTTAGGCTCTGCTTCTAACTTGGGCCCAAATTGTAAAATGGTCTTATCTAATGGCGATTTCGTTCCAATTCACATTCCAAGTAATATTCGGCATGCTAATTACATTACCGGTGGCCAAGTTGCATTATCTCTTATAGTTTCCGAGATATGGACTATCGATAATTTACACCTTAGGCTCTGCTTCTAACTTGTGCCCAAATTGTAAAATGGTCTTATCTATTGGCGATTTCGTTCCAATTCACATTCCAAGTAATATTTGGCATGCTAATTACATTGCCGTTTGCCAAATTGCATTATCTCTTATAGTTTCCGAGATATGGACTATCGATTATTTTTAACCTTAGGCTCTGCGTCTAACTTGGGCCCAAACTGTAAAATGGTCTTATCTATTGGCGATTTCGTTCCAATTCACATTCCAAATAATATTCGTCATGCTAATTACATTGCCGGTTGCCAAATTGCATTATCTCTTATAGTTTCCGAGATATGGACTATCGATAATTTACACCTTAGGCTCTGCTTCTAACTTGGGCCCAAATTGTTAAATGGTCTTATCTATTGGCGACTTCGTTCCACTTCACATTCCAAGTAATATTCGGCATGCTAATTACATTGCCAGTGGCCAAGTTGCATTATCTCTTATAGTTTACGAGATATGGACTATCGATAATTTACACCTTAGGCTCTGCTTCTAACTTGGGCCCAAATTGTAAAATGGTCTTATCTATTGGCGATTTCGTTCCAATTCACATTCCAAGTAATATTCGGCATGCTAACTACATTGCCGGTTGCCAAATTGCATTATCTCTTATAGTTTCCGAGATATGGACTATCGATAATTTACACCTTAGGCTCTGCTTCTAACTTGGGCCCAAATTGTAAAATGGTCTTATCTATTGGCGATTTCGTTCCAATTCACATTCCAAGTAATATTCGGCATGCTAATTACATTGTCGGTTGCCAAATTGCATTATCTCTTATAGTTTCCGAGATATGGACTATCGATAATTTACACCTTAGGCTCTGCTTCTAACTTGGGCCCAAATTGTAAAATCGTCTTATCTATTGGCGATTTCGTTCCAATTCACATTCCAAGTAATATTCGGCATGGTAATTACATTTTCGGTTGCCAAACTGCATTATCTCTTATAGTTTCCGAGATATGGACTATCGATAATTTATACCTTAGGCTCTGCTTCTAACTTGGGCCCAAATTGTAAAATGGTCTTACCTATTGGCGATTTCGTTCCAATTCACATTCCAAGTAATATTCGGCATGCTAATTACATTGCCGGTTGCCAAATTGCATTATCTCTTATAGTTTCCGAGATATGGACTATCGATAATTTACACCTTAGGCTCTGCTTCTAACTTGGGCCCAAATTGTAAAATGGTCTTATCTATTGGCGATTTCGTCCCAATTCACATTCCAAGTAATATTCGGCATGCTAATTACATTGCCGGTTGCGAAATTGCATTATCTCTTATAGTTTCCGAGATATGGACTATCGATAATTTACACCTTAGGCTCTGCTTCTAACTTGGGCCCAAATTGTAAAATGGTCTTATCTATTGGCGATTTCGTTCCAATTCACATTCCAAGTAATATTCGGCATGCTAATTACATTACCGGTGGCCAAGTTGCATTATCTCTTATAGTTTCCGAGATATGGACTATCGATAATTTACACTTAGGCTCTGCTTCTAACTTGGGCCCAAATTGTAAAATGGTCTTATCTATTGGCGATTTCGTTCCAATTCACATTCCAAGTAATATTCGGCATGCTAATTACATTACCGGTGGCCAAGTTGCATTATCTCTTATAGTTTCCGAGATATGGACTATCGATAATTTACACCTTAGGCTCTGCTTCTAACTTGTGCCCAAATTGTAAAATGGTCTTATCTATTGGCGATTTCGTTCCAATTCACATTCCAAGTAATATTTGGCATGCTAATTACATTGCCGTTTGCCAAATTGCATTATCTCTTATAGTTTCCGAGATATGGACTATCGATTATTTTTAACCTTAGGCTCTGCGTCTAACTTGGGCCCAAACTGTAAAATGGTCTTATCTATTGGCGATTTCGTTCCAATTCACATTCCAAATAATATTCGTCATGCTAATTACATTGCCGGTTGCCAAATTGCATTATCTCTTATAGTTTCCGAGATATGGACTATCGATAATTTACACCTTAGGCTCTGCTTCTAACTTGGGCCCAAATTGTTAAATGGTCTTATCTATTGGCGACTTCGTTCCACTTCACATTCCAAGTAATATTCGGCATGCTAATTACATTGCCGGCGGCCAAGTTGCATTATCTCTTATAGTTTACGAGATATGGACTATCGATAATTTACACCTTAGGCTCTGCTTCTAACTTGGGCCCAAATTGTAAAATGGTCTTATCTATTGGCGATTTCGTTCCAATTCACATTCCAAGTAATATTCGGCATGCTAACTACATTGCCGGTTGCCAAATTGCATTATCTCTTATAGTTTCCGAGATATGGACTATCGATAATTTACACCTTAGGCTCTGCTTCTAACTTGGGCCCAAATTGTAAAATGGTCTTATCTATTGGCGATTTCGTTCCAATTCACATTCCAAGTAATATTCGGCATGCTAATTACATTGTCGGTTGCCAAATTGCATTATCTCTTATAGTTTCCGAGATATGGACTATCGATAATTTACACCTTAGGCTCTGCTTCTAACTTGGGCCCAAATTGTAAAATCGTCTTATCTATTGGCGATTTCGTTCCAATTCACATTCCAAGTAATATTCGGCATGGTAATTACATTTTCGGTTGCCAAACTGCATTATCTCTTATAGTTTCCGAGATATGGACTATCGATAATTTATACCTTAGGCTCTGCTTCTAACTTGGGCCCAAATTGTAAAATGGTCTTACCTATTGGCGATTTCGTTCCAATTCACATTCCAAGTAATATTCGGCATGCTAATTACATTGCCGGTTGCCAAATTGCATTATCTCTTATAGTTTCCGAGATATGGACTATCGATAATTTACACCTTAGGCTCTGCTTCTAACTTGGGCCCAAATTGTAAAATGGTCTTATCTATTGGCGATTTCGTCCCAATTCACATTCCAAGTAATATTCGGCATGCTAATTACATTGCCGGTTGCGAAATTGCATTATCTCTTATAGTTTCCGAGATATGGACTATCGATAATTTACACCTTAGGCTCTGCTTCTAATTTGGGCCCAAATTGTAAAATGGTCTTATCTATTGGCGATTTCGTTCCAATTCACATTCCAAGTAATATTCGGCATGCTAATTACATTGCCGGTTGCCAAATTGCATTATCTCTTATAGTTTCCGAGATATGGACTATCGATAATTTACACCTTAGGCTCTGCTTCTAACTTGGGCCCAAATTGTAAAATGGTCTTATCTATTGGCGATTTCGTTCCAATTCACATTCCAAGTAATATTTGGCATGCTAATTACATTGCCGTTTGCCAAATTGCATTATCTCTTATAGTTTCCGAGATATGGACTATCGATTATTTTTAACCTTAGGCTCTGCGTCTAACTTGGGCCCAAACTGTAAAATGGTCTTATCTATTGGCGATTTCGTTCCAATTCACATTCCAAATAATATTCGTCATGCTAATTACATTGCCGGTTGCCAAATTGCATTATCTCTTATAGTTTCCGAGATATGGACTATCGATAATTTACACCTTAGGCTCTGCTTCTAACTTGGGCCCAAATGGTTAAATGGTCTTATCTATTGGCGACTTCGTTCCACTTCACATTCCAAGTAATATTCGGCATGCTAATTACATTGCCGGTGGCCAAGTTGCATTATCTCTTATAGTTTACGAGATATGGACTATCGATAATTTACACCTTAGGCTCTGCTTCTAACTTGGGCCCAAATTGTAAAATGGTCTTATCTATTGGCGATTTCGTTCCAATTCACATTCCAAGTAATATTCGGCATGCTAACTACATTGCCGGTTGCCAAATTGCATTATCTCTTATAGTTTCCGAGATATGGACTATCGATAATTTACACCTTAGGCTCTGCTTCTAACTTGGGCCCAAATTGTAAAATGGTTTTATCTATTGGCGATTTCGTTCCAATTCACATTCCAAGTAATATTCGGCATGCTAATTACATTGTCGGTTGCCAAATTGCATTATCTCTTATAGTTCCCGAGATATGGACTATCGATAATTTACACCTTAGGCTCTGCTTCTAACTTGTGCCCAAATTGTAAAATCGTCTTATCTATTGGCGATTTCGTTCCAATTCACATTCCAAGTAATATTCGGCATGGTAATTACATTTTCGGTTGCCAAATTGCATTATCTCTTATAGTTTCCGAGATATGGACTATCGATAATTTATACCTTAGGCTCTGCTTCTAACTTGGGCCCAAATTGTAAAATGGTCTTACCTATTGGCGATTTCGTTCCAATTCACATTCCAAGTAATATTCGGCATGCTAATTACATTGCCGGTTGCCAAATTGCATTATCTCTTATAGTTTCCGAGATATGGACTATCGATAATTTACACCTTAGGCTCTGCTTCTAACTTGGGCCCAAATTGTAAAATGGTCTTATCTATTGGCGATTTCGTCCCAATTCACATTCCAAGTAATATTCGGCATGTTAATTACATTGCCGGTTGCGAAATTGCATTATCTCTTATAGTTTCCGAGATATGGACTATCGATAATTTACACCTTAGGCTCTGCTTCTAAGTTGGGCCCAAATTGTAAAATGGTCTTATCTATTGGCGATTTCGTTCCAATTCACATTCCAAGTAATATTCGGCATGCTAATTACATTGCCGGTTGCCAAATTGCATTATCTCTTATAGTTTCCGAGATATGGACTATCGATAATTTACACCTTAGGCTCTGCTTCTAACTTGGGCCCAAATTGTAAAATGGTCTTATCTATTGGCGATTTCGTTCCAATTCACATTCCAAGTAATATTCGGCATGCTAATTACATTACCGGTTGCCAAATGGCATTATCTCTTATAGTTTCCGAGATATGGACTATCGATAATTTACACCTTAGGCTCTGCTTCTAACTTGGGCCCAAATTGTAAAATGGTCTTATCTATTGGCGATTTCGTTCCAATTCACATTCCAAGTAGTATTCGGCATGCTAATTACGTTGCCGGTTCCCAAATTGCATTATCACTTATAGTTTCCGAGATATGGACTATCGATAATTTACACCTTAGGCTCTGCTTCTAACTTGGGCCCAAATTGTAAAATGGTCTTATCTATTGGCGATTTCGTTCCAATTCACATTCCAATTAATATTCGGCATGCTAATTACATTGCCAGTTGCCAAATTGCATTATCTCTTATAGTTTCCGAGATATGGACTATGGATAATTTACACCTTAGGCTCTGCTTCTAACTTGGGCCCAAATTGTAAAATGGTCTTATCTATTGGCGATTTCGTTCCAATTCACATTCCAAGTAATATTCGGCATGCTAATTACATTGCCGGTTGCCAAATTGCATTACCTCTTATAGTTTCCGAGATATGGACTATCGATAATTTACACATTAGGCTCTGCTTCTAACTTGGGCCCAAATTGTAAAATGGTCTTATCTATTGGCGATTTCGTTCCAATTCACATTCCAAGTAATATTCGGCATGCTAATTTCATTGCCGGTTGCCAAATTGCATTACCTCTTATAGTTTCCGAGATATGGACTATCGATAATTTACACCTCAGGCTCTGCTTCTAACTTGGGCCCAAATTGTAAAATCGTCTTATCTATTGGCGATTTCGTTCCAATTCACATTCCAAGTAATATTCGGCATGCTAATTACATTGCCGGTTGCCAAATTGCATTATCTCTTATAGTTTCCGAGATATGGACTATCGATAATTTACACCTTAGGCTCTGCTTCTAACTTGGGCCCAAATTGTAAAATGGTCTTATCTATTACCGATTTCGTTCCAATTCACATTCCAAGTAATATTCGGCATGCTAATTACATTGCCGGTTGCCAAATTGCATTATCTCTTATAGTTTCCGAGATATGGACTATCGATAATTTACACCTTAGGCTCTGCTTCTAACTTGGGCCCAAATTGTAAAATGGTCTTATCTATTGGCGATTTCGTTCCAATTCACTTTCCAAGTAATATTCGGCATGCTAATTACATTGCCGGTTGCCAAATTGCATTATCTCTTATAGTTTCCGAGATATGGACTATCGATAATTTACACCTTAGGCTCTGCTTCTAACTTGGGCCCAAATTGTAAAATGGTCTTATCTATTGGCGATTTCGTTCCAATTCACTTTCCAAGTAATATTCGGCATGCTAATTACATTGCCGGTTGCCAAATTGCATTATCTCTTATAGTTTCCGAGATATGGATTATCGATAATTTACACCTTAGGCTCTGCTTCTAACTTGGGCCCAAATTGTAAAATGGTCTTATCTATTACCGATTTCGTTCCAATTCACATTCCAAGTAATATTCGGCATGCTAATTACATTGCCGGTTGCCAAATTGCATTATCTCTTATAGTTTCCGAGATATGGACTATCGATAATTTACACCTTAGGCTCTGCTTCTAACTTGGGCCCAAATTGTAAAATGGTCTTATCTATTGGCGATTTCATTCCAATTCACATTCCAAGTAATATTCGGCATGCTAATTACATTGCCGGTTGCCAAATTGCATTATCTCTTATAGTTTCCGAGATATGGACTATCGATAATTTACACCTTAGGCTCTGCTTCTAACTTGGGCCCAAATTGTAAAATGGTCTTATCTATTGGCGATTTCATTCCAATTCACATTCCAAGTAATATTCGGCATACTAATTACATTGCCGGTTGCCAAATTGCATTATCTCTTATAGTTTCCGAGATATGGACTATCGATAGTTTACACCTTAGGCTCTGCTTCTAACTTGGGCCCAAATTGTAAAATGGTCTTATCTATTGGCGATTTCGTTCCAATTCACATTCCAAGTAATATTCGGCATGCTAATTACATTGCCGGTTGCCAAATTGCATTATCTCTTATAGTTTCCGAGATATGGACTATCGATAAGTTACACCTTAGGCTCTGCTTCTAACTTGGGCCCAAATTGTAAAATGGTCTTATCTATTACCGATTTCGTTCCATTTCACATTCCAAGTAATATTCGGCATGCTAATTACATTGCCGGTTGCCAAATTGCATTATCTCTTATAGTTTCCGAGATATGGACTATCGATAATTTACACCTTAGGCTCTGCTTCTAACTTGGGCCCAAATTGTAAAATGGTCTTATCTATTGGCGATTTCATTCCAATTCACATTCCAAGTAATATTCGGCATGCTAATTACATTGCCGGTTGCCAGATTGCATTATCTCTTATAGTTTCCGAGATATGGACTATCGATAATTTACACCTTAGGCTCTGCTTCTAACTTGGGCCCAAATTGTAAAATAGTCTTATCTATTGGCGATTTCGTTCCAATTCACATTCCAAGTAATATTCGGCATGCTAATTACATTGCCGGTTGCCAAATTGCATTACCTCTTATAGTTTCCGAGATATGGACTATCGATAATTTACACCTCAGGCTCTGCTTCTAACTTGGGCCCAAATTGTAAAATCGTCTTATCTATTGGCGATTTCGTTCCAATTCACATTCCAAGTAATATTCGGCATGCTAATTACATTGCCGGTTGCCAAATTGCATTACCTCTTATAGTTTCCGAGATATGGACTATCGATAATTTACACCTTAGGCTCTGCTTCTAACTTGGGCCCAAATTGTAAAATGGTCTTATCTATTGGCGATTTCGTTCCAATTCACATTCCAAGTAATATTCGGCATGCTAATTACATTGCCGGTTGCCAAATTGCATTATCTCTTATAGTTTCCGAGATATGGACTATCGTTAATTTACACCTTAGGCTCTGCTTCTAACTTGGGCCCAAATTGTAAAATGGTCTTATCTATTGCCGATTTCATTCCAATTCACATTCCAAGTAATATTCGGCATGCGAATTACATTGCCGGTTGCCAAATTGCATTATCTCTTATAGTTTCCGAGATATGGACTATCGATAATTTACACCTTAGGCTCTGCTTCTAACTTGGGCCCAAATTGTAAAATGGTCTTATCTATTGGCGATTTCATTCCAATTCACATTCCAAGTAGTATTCGGCATGCTAATTACATTGCCGGTTGCCAAATTGCATTATCTCTTATAGTTTCCGAGTTATGGACTATCGATAATTTACACCTTAGGCTCTGCTTCTAACTTGGGCCCAAATTGTAAAATGGTCTTATCTATTGGCGATTTCGTTCCAATTCACATTCCAAGTAATATTAGGCATGCTAATTACATTGCCAGTTGCCAAATTGCATTATCTCTTATAGTTTCCGACATATGGACTATCGATAATTTACACCTTAGTCTCTGCTTCTAACTTGGGCCCAAATTGTAAAATGGTCTTATCTATTGGCGATTTCGTTCCAATTCACATTCCAAGTAGTATTCGGCATGCTAATTACATTGCCGGTTGCCAAATTGCATTATCTCTTATAGTTTCCGAGATATGGACTATCGATAATTTACACCTTAGGCTCTGCTTCTAACTTGGGCCCAAATTGTAAAATGGTCTTATCTATTGGCGATTTCGTTCCAATTCACATTCCAAGTAATATTCGGCATGCTAATTGCATTGCCAGTTGCCAAATTGCATTATCTCTTATAGTTTCCGAGATATGGACTATCGATAATTTACACCTTAGGCTCTGCTTCTAACTTGGGCCCAAATTGTAAAATGGTCTTATCTATTGGCGATTTCGTTCCAATTCACATTCCAAGTAATATTCGGCATGCTAATTACATTGCCGGTTGCCAAATTGCATTATCTCTTATAGTTTCCGAGATATGGACTATCGATAATTTACACCTTAGGCTCTGCTTCTAACTTGGGCTCAAATTGTAAAATGGTCTTATCTATTGGCGATTTCGTTCCAATTCACATTCCAAGTAATATTCGGCATGCTAATTGCATTGCCGGTTGTCAAATTGCATTATCTCTTATAGCTTCCGAGATATGGACTGTCGATAATTTACACCTTAGGCTCTGCTTCTAACTTGGGCCCAAATTGTAAAATGGTCTTATCTATTGGCGATTTCGTTCCAATTCACTTTCCAAGTAATATTCGGCATGCTAATTACATTGCCGGTTGCCAAATTGAATTATCTCTTATAGTTTCCGAGATATGGACTATCGATAATTTACACCTTAGGCTCTGCTTCTAACTTGGGCCCAAATTGTAAAATGGTCTTATCTATTGGCGATTTCGTTCCAATTCACATTCCAAGTAGTATTCGGCATGCTAATTACGTTGCCGGTTCCCAAATTGCATTATCTCTTATAGTTTCCGAGATATGGACTATCGATAATTTACACCTTAGGCTCTGCTTCTAACTTGGGCCCAAATTGTAAAATGGTCTTATCTATTGGCGATTTCGTTCCAATTCACATTCCAATTAATATTCGGCATGCTAATTACATTGCCAGTTGCCAAATTGCATTATCTCTTATAGTTTCCGAGATATGGACTATGGATAATTTACACCTTAGGCTCTGCTTCTAACTTGGGCCCAAATTGTAAAATGGTCTTATCTATTGGCGATTTCGTTCCAATTCACATTCCAAGTAATATTCGGCATGCTAATTACATTGCCGGTTGCCAAATTGCATTACCTCTTATAGTTTCCGAGATATGGACCATCGATAATTTACACATTAGGCTCTGCTTCTAACTTGGGCCCAAATTGTAAAATGGTCTTATCTATTGGCGATTTCGTTCCAATTCACATTCCAAGTAATATTCGGCATGCTAATTTCATTGCCGGTTGCCAAATTGCATTACCTCTTATAGTTTCCGAGATATGGACTATCGATAATTTACACCTCAGGCTCTGCTTCTAACTTGGGCCCAAATTGTAAAATCGTCTTATCTATTGGCGATTTCGTTCCAATTCACATTCCAAGTAATATTCGGCATGCTAATTACATTGCCGGTTGCCAAATTGCATTATCTCTTATAGTTTCCGAGATATGGACTATCGATAATTTACACCTTAGGCTCTGCTTCTAACTTGGGCCCAAATTGTAAAATGGTCTTATCTATTACCGATTTCGTTCCAATTCACATTCCAAGTAATATTCGGCATGCTAATTACATTGCCGGTTGCCAAATTGCATTATCTCTTATAGTTTCCGAGATATGGACTATCGATAATTTACACCTTAGGCTCTGCTTCTAACTTGGGCCCAAATTGTAAAATGGTCTTATCTATTGGCGATTTCGTTCCAATTCACTTTCCAAGTAATATTCGGCATGCTAATTACAATGCCGGTTGCCAAATTGCATTATCTCTTATAGTTTCCGAGATATGGACTATCGATAATTTACACCTTAGGCTCTGCTTCTAACTTGGGCCCAAATTGTAAAATGGTCTTATCTATTGGCGATTTCGTTCCAATTCACTTTCCAAGTAATATTCGGCATGCTAATTACATTGCCGGTTGCCAAATTGCATTATCTCTTATAGTTTCCGAGATATGGATTATCGATAATTTACACCTTAGGCTCTGCTTCTAACTTGGGCCCAAATTGTAAAATGGTCTTATCTATTACCGATTTCGTTCCAATTCACATTCCAAGTAATATTCGGCATGCTAATTACATTGCCGGTTGCCAAATTGCATTATCTCTTATAGTTTCCGAGATATGGACTATCGATAATTTACACCTTAGGCTCTGCTTCTAACTTGGGCCCAAATTGTAAAATGGTCTTATCTATTGGCGATTTCATTCCAATTCACATTCCAAGTAATATTCGGCATGCTAATTACATTGCCGTTTGCGAAATTGCATTATCTCTTATAGTTTCCGAGATATGGACTATCGATAATTTACACCTTAGGCTCTGCTTCTAACTTGGGCCCAAATTGTAAAATGGTCTTATCTATTGGCGATTTCATTCCAATTCACATTCCAAGTAATATTCGGCATACTAATTACATTGCCGGTTGCCAAATTGCATTATCTCTTATAGTTTCCGAGATATGGACTATCGATAATTTACACCTTAGGCTCTGCTTCTAACTTGGGCCCAAATTGTAAAATGGTCTTATCTATTGGCGATTTCGTTCCAATTCACATTCCAAGTAATATTCGGCATGCTAATTACATTGCCGGTTGCCAAATTGCATTATCTCTTATAGTTTCCGAGATATGGACTATCGATAATTTACACCTTAGGCTCTGCTTCTAACTTGGGCCCAAATTGTAAAATGGTCTTATCTATTACCGATTTCGTTCCATTTCACATTCCAAGTAATATTCGGCATGCTAATTACATTGCCGGTTGCCAAATTGCATTATCTCTTATAGTTTCCGAGATATGGACTATCGATAATTTACACCTTAGGCTCTGCTTCTAACTTGGGCCCAAATTGTAAAATGGTCTTATCTATTGGCGATTTCATTCCAATTCACATTCCAAGTAATATTCGGCATGCTAATTACATTGCCGGTTGCCAGATTGCATTATCTCTTATAGTTTCCGAGATATGGACTATCGATAATTTACACCTTAGGCTCTGCTTCTAACTTGGGCCCAAATTGTAAAATAGTCTTATCTATTGGCGATTTCGTTCCAATTCACATTCCAAGTAATATTCGGCATGCTAATTACATTGCCGGTTGCCAAATTGCATTACCTCTTATAGTTTCCGAGATATGGACTATCGATAATTTACACCTCAGGCTCTGCTTCTAACTTGGGCCCAAATTGTAAAATCGTCTTATCTATTGGCGATTTCGTTCCAATTCACATTCCAAGTAATATTCGGCATGCTAATTACATTGCCGGTTGCCAAATTGCATTACCTCTTATAGTTTCCGAGATATGGACTATCGATAATTTACACCTTAGGCTCTGCTTCTAACTTGGGCCCAAATTGTAAAATGGTCTTATCTATTGGCGATTTCGTTCCAATTCACATTCCAAGTAATATTCGGCATGCTAATTACATTGCCGGTTGCCAAATTGCATTATCTCTTATAGTTTCCGAGATATGGACTATCGTTAATTTACACCTTAGGCTCTGCTTCTAACTTGGGCCCTAATTGTAAAATGGTCTTATCTATTGCCGATTTCATTCCAATTCACATTCCAAGTAATATTCGGCATGCGAATTACATTGCCGGTTGCCAAATTGCATTATCTCTTATAGTTTCCGAGATATGGACTATCGATAATTTACACCTTAGGCTCTGCTTCTAACTTGGGCCCAAATTGTAAAATGGTCTTATCTATTGGCGATTTCATTCCAATTCACATTCCAAGTAGTATTCGGCATGCTAATTACATTGCCGGTTGCCAAATTGCATTATCTCTTATAGTTTCCGAGTTATGGACTATCGATAATTTACACCTTAGGCTCTGCTTCTAACTTGGGCCCAAATTGTAAAATGGTCTTATCTATTGGCGATTTCGTTCCAATTCACATTCCAAGTAATATTAGGCATGCTAATTACATTGCCAGTTGCCAAATTGCATTATCTCTTATAGTTTCCGACATATGGACTATCGATAATTTACACCTTAGTCTCTGCTTCTAACTTGGGCCCAAATTGTAAAATGGTCTTATCTATTGGCGATTTCGTTCCAATTCACATTCCAAGTAGTATTCGGCATGCTAATTACATTGCCGGTTGCCAAATTGCATTATCTCTTATAGTTTCCGAGATATGGACTATCGATAATTTACACCTTAGGCTCTGCTTCTAACTTGGGCCCAAATTGTAAAATGGTCTTATCTATTGGCGATTTCGTTCCAATTCACATTCCAAGTAATATTCGGCATGCTAATTACATTGCCGGTTGCCAAATTGCATTATCTCTTATAGTTTCCGAGATATGGACTATCGATAATTTACACCTTAGGCTCTGCTTCTAACTTGGGCCCAAATTGTAAAATGGTCTTATCTATTGGCGATTTCGTTCCAATTCACTCTCCAAGTAATATTCGGCATGCTAATTACATTGCCGGTTGCCAAATTGCATTATCTCTTATAGTTTCCGAGATATGGACTATCGATAATTTACACCTTAGGCTCTGCTTCTAACTTGGGCTCAAATTGTAAAATGGTCTTATCTATTGGCGATTTCGTTCCAATTCACATTCCAAGTAATATTCGGCATGCTAATTGCATTGCCGGTTGCCAAATTGCATTATCTCTTATAGCTTCCGAGATATGGACTGTCGATAATTTACACCTTAGGCTCTGCTTCTAACTTGGGCCCAAATTGTAAAATGGTCTTATCTATTGGCGATTTCGTTCCAATTCACATTCCAAGTAGTATTCGGCATGCTAATTACATTGCCGGTTGCCAAATTGCATTATCTCTTATAGTTTCCGAGATATGGACTATCGATAATTTACACCTTAGGCTCTGCTTCTAACTTGGGCCCAAATTGTAAAATGGTCTTATCTATTGGCGATTTCGTTCCAATTCACATCCCAAGTAATATTCGGCATGCTAATTACATTGCCGGTTGCCAAATTGCATTATCTCTTATAGTTTCCGAGATATGGACTATCGATAATTTACACCTTAGGCTCTGCTTCTAACTTGGGCCCAAATTGTAAAATGGTCTTATCTATTAGCGATTTCGTTCCAATTCACTTTCCAAGTAATATTCGGCATGCTAATTACATTGCCGGTTGCCAAATTGCATTATCTCTTATAGTTTCCGAGATATGGACTATCGTTAATTTACACCTTAGGCTCTTCTTCTAACTTGGGCCCTAATTGTAAAATGGTCTTATCTATTGGCGATTTCGTTCCAATTCACTCTCCAAGTAATATTCGGCATGCTAATTACATTGCCGGTTGCCAAATTGCATTATCTCTTATAGTTTCCGAGATATGGACTATCGATAATTTACACCTTAGGCTCTGCTTCTAACTTGGGCTCAAATTGTAAAATGGTCTTATCTATTGGCGATTTCGTTCCAATTCACATTCCAAGTAATATTCGGCATGCTAATTGCATTGCCGGTTGCCAAATTGCATTATCTCTTATAGTTTCCGAGATATGGACTGTCGATAATTTACACCTTAGGCTCTGCTTCTAACTTGGACCCAAATTGTAAAATGGTCTTATCTATTGGCGATTTCGTTCCAATTCACATCCCAAGTAATATTCGGCATGCTAATTACATTGCCGGTTGCCAAATTGCATTATCTCTTATAGTTTCCGAGATATGGACTATCGATAATTTACACCTTAGGCTCTGCTTCTAACTTGGGCCCAAATTGTAAAATGGTCTTATCTATTAGCGATTTCGTTCCAATTCACTTTCCAAGTAATATTCGGCATGCTAATTACATTGCCGGTTGCCAAATTGCATTATCTCTTATAGTTTCCGAGATATGGACTATCGTTAATTTACACCTTAGGCTCTTCTTCTAACTTGGGCCCAAATTGTAAAATGGTCTTATCTATTGGCGATTTCGTTCCAATTCACTCTCCAAGTAATATTCGGCATGCTAATTACATTGCCGGTTGCCAAATTGCATTATCTCTTATAGTTTCCGAGATATGGACTATCGATAATTTACACCTTAGGCTCTGCTTCTAACTTGGGCTCAAATTGTAAAATGGTCTTATCTATTGGCGATTTCGTTCCAATTCACATTCCAAGTAATATTCGGCATGCTAATTGCATTGCCGGTTGCCAAATTGCATTATCTTTTATAGTTTCCGAGATATGGACTGTCGATAATTTACACCTTAGGCTCTGCTTCTAACTTGGGCCCAAATTGTAAAATGGTCTTATCTATTGGCGATTTCGTTCCAATTCACTTTCCAAGTAATATTCGGCATGCTAATTACATTGCAGGTTGCCAAATTGAATTATCTCTTATAGTTTCCGAGATATGGACTATCGATAATTTACACCTTAGGCTCTGCTTCTAACTTGGGCCCAAATTGTAAAATGGTCTTATCTTTTGGCGATTTCGTTCCAATTCACTCTCCAAGTAATATTCGGCATGCTAATTACATTGCCGTTTGCCAAATTGCATTATCTCTTATAGTTTCCGAGATATGGACTATCGATAATTTACACCTTAGGCTCTGCTTCTAACTTGGGCTCAAATTGTAAAATGGTCTTATCTATTGGCGATTTCGTTCCAATTCACATTCCAAGTAATATTCGGCATGCTAATTGCATTGCCGGTTGCCAAATTGCATTATCTCTTATAGTTTCCGAGATATGGACTATCGATAATTTACACCTTAGGCTCTGCTTCTAACTTGGGCCCAAATTGTAAAATGGTCTTATCTATTGGCGATTTCGTTCCAATTCACATTCCAAGTAATATTCGGCATGGTAATTACATTTTCGGTTGCCAAATTGCATTATCTCTTATAGTTTCCGAGATATGGACTATCGATAATTTATACCTTAGGCTCTGCTTCTAACTTGGGCCCAAATTGTAAAATGGTCTTACCTATTGGCGATTTCGTTCCAATTCACATTCCAAGTAATATTCGGCATGCTAATTACATTGCCGGTTGCCAAATTGCATTATCTCTTATAGTTTCCGAGATATGGACTATCGATAATTTACACCTTAGGCTCTGCTTCTAACTTGGGCCCAAATTGTAAAATGGTCTTATCTATTGGCGATTTCGTCCCAATTCACATTCCAAGTAATATTCGGCATGTTAATTACATTGCCGGTTGCGAAATTGCATTATCTCTTATAGTTTCCGAGATATGGACTATCGATAATTTACACCTTAGGCTCTGCTTCTAAGTTGGGCCCAAATTGTAAAATGGTCTTATCTATTGGCGATTTCGTTCCAATTCACATTCCAAGTAATATTCGGCATGCTAATTACATTGCCGGTTGCCAAATTGCATTATCTCTTATAGTTTCCGAGATATGGACTATCGATAATTTACACCTTAGGCTCTGCTTCTAACTTGGGCCCAAATTGTAAAATGGTCTTATCTATTGGCGATTTCGTTCCAATTCACATTCCAAGTAATATTCGGCATGCTAATTACATTACCGGTTGCCAAATTGCATTATCTCTTATAGTTTCCGAGATATGGACTATCGATAATTTACACCTTAGGCTCTGCTTCTAACTTGGGCCCAAATTGTAAAATGGTCTTATCTATTGGCGATTTCGTTCCAATTCACATTCCAAGTAGTATTCGGCATGCTAATTACGTTGCCGGTTCCCAAATTGCATTATCTCTTATAGTTTCCGAGATATGGACTATCGATAATTTACACCTTAGGCTCTGCTTCTAACTTGGGCCCAAATTGTAAAATGGTCTTATCTATTGGCGATTTCGTTCCAATTCACATTCCAATTAATATTCGGCATGCTAATTACATTGCCAGTTGCCAAATTGCATTATCTCTTATAGTTTCCGAGATATGGACTATGGATAATTTACACCTTAGGCTCTGCTTCTAACTTGGGCCCAAATTGTAAAATGGTCTTATCTATTGGCGATTTCGTTCCAATTCACATTCCAAGTAATATTCGGCATGCTAATTACATTGCCGGTTGCCAAATTGCATTACCTCTTATAGTTTCCGAGATATGGACTATCGATAATTTACACATTAGGCTCTGCTTCTAACTTGGGCCCAAATTGTAAAATGGTCTTATCTATTGGCGATTTCGTTCCAATTCACATTCCAAGTAATATTCGGCATGCTAATTTCATTGCCGGTTGCCAAATTGCATTACCTCTTATAGTTTCCGAGATATGGACTATCGATAATTTACACCTCAGGCTCTGCTTCTAACTTGGGCCCAAATTGTAAAATCGTCTTATCTATTGGCGATTTCGTTCCAATTCACATTCCAAGTAATATTCGGCATGCTAATTACATTGCCGGTTGCCAAATTGCATTATCTCTTATAGTTTCCGAGATATGGACTATCGATAATTTACACCTTAGGCTCTGCTTCTAACTTGGGCCCAAATTGTAAAATGGTCTTATCTATTACCGATTTCGTTCCAATTCACATTCCAAGTAATATTCGGCATGCTAATTACATTGCCGGTTGCCAAATTGCATTATCTCTTATAGTTTCCGAGATATGGACTATCGATAATTTACACCTTAGGCTCTGCTTCTAACTTGGGCCCAAATTGTAAAATGGTCTTATCTATTGGCGATTTCGTTCCAATTCACTTTCCAAGTAATATTCGGCATGCTAATTACATTGCCGGTTGCCAAATTGCATTATCTCTTATAGTTTCCGAGATATGGACTATCGATAATTTACACCTTAGGCTCTGCTTCTAACTTGGGCCCAAATTGTAAAATGGTCTTATCTATTGGCGATTTCGTTCCAATTCACTTTCCAAGTAATATTCGGCATGCTAATTACATTGCCGGTTGCCAAATTGCATTATCTCTTATAGTTTCCGAGATATGGATTATCGATAATTTACACCTTAGGCTCTGCTTCTAACTTGGGCCCAAATTGTAAAATGGTCTTATCTATTACCGATTTCGTTCCAATTCACATTCCAAGTAATATTCGGCATGCTAATTACATTGCCGGTTGCCAAATTGCATTATCTCTTATAGTTTCCGAGATATGGACTATCGATAATTTACACCTTAGGCTCTGCTTCTAACTTGGGCCCAAATTGTAAAATGGTATTATCTATTGGCGATTTCATTCCAATTCACATTCCAAGTAATATTCGGCATGCTAATTACATTGCCGGTTGCCAAATTGCATTATCTCTTATAGTTTCCGAGATATGGACTATCGATAATTTACACCTTAGGCTCTGCTTCTAACTTGGGCCCAAATTGTAAAATGGTCTTATCTATTGGCGATTTCATTCCAATTCACATTCCAAGTAATATTCGGCATACTAATTACATTGCCGGTTGCCAAATTGCATTATCTCTTATAGTTTCCGAGATATGGACTATCGATAATTTACACCTTAGGCTCTGCTTCTAACTTGGGCCCAAATTGTAAAATGGTCTTATCTATTGGCGATTTCGTTCCAATTCACATTCCAAGTAATATTCGGCATGCTAATTACATTGCCGGTTGCCAAATTGCATTATCTCTTATAGTTTCCAAGATATGGACTATCGATAAGTTACACCTTAGGCTCTGCTTCTAACTTGGGCCCAAATTGTAAAATGGTCTTATCTATTACCGATTTCGTTCCATTTCACATTCCAAGTAATATTCGGCATGCTAATTACATTGCCGGTTGCCAAATTGCATTATCTCTTATAGTTTCCGAGATATGGACTATCGATAATTTACACCTTAGGCTCTGCTTCTAACTTGGGCCCAAATTGTAAAATGGTCTTATCTATTGGCGATTTCATTCCAATTCACATTCCAAGTAATATTCGGCATGCTAATTACATTGCCGGTTGCCAGATTGCATTATCTCTTATAGTTTAAGAGATATGGACTATCGATAATTTACACCTTAGGCTCTGCTTCTAACTTGGGCCCAAATTGTAAAATAGTCTTATCTATTGGCGATTTCGTTCCAATTCACATTCCAAGTAATATTCGGCATGCTAATTACATTGCCGGTTGCCAAATTGCATTACCTCTTATAGTTTCCGAGATATGGACTATCGATAATTTACACCTCAGGCTCTGCTTCTAACTTGGGCCCAAATTGTAAAATCGTCTTATCTATTGGCGATTTCGTTCCAATTCACATTCCAAGTAATATTCGGCATGCTAATTACATTGCCGGTTGCCAAATTGCATTACCTCTTATAGTTTCCGAGATATGGACTATCGATAATTTACACCTTAGGCTCTGCTTCTAACTTGGGCCCAAATTGTAAAATGGTCTTATCTATTGGCGATTTCGTTCCAATTCACATTCCAAGTAATATTCGGCATGCTAATTACATTGCCGGTTGCCAAATTGCATTATCTCTTATAGTTTCCGAGATATGGACTATCGTTAATTTACACCTTAGGCTCTGCTTCTAACTTGGGCCCAAATTGTAAAATGGTCTTATCTATTGCCGATTTCATTCCAATTCACATTCCAAGTAATATTCGGCATGCGAATTACATTGCCGGTTGCCAAATTGCATTATCTCTTATAGTTTCCGAGATATGGACTATCGATAATTTACACCTTAGGCTCTGCTTCTAACTTGGGCCCAAATTGTAAAATGGTCTTATCTATTGGCGATTTCATTCCAATTCACATTCCAAGTAGTATTCGGCATGCTAATTACATTGCCGGTTGCCAAATTGCATTATCTCTTATAGTTTCCGAGTTATGGACTATCGATAATTTACACCTTAGGCTCTGCTTCTAACTTGGGCCCAAATTGTAAAATGGTCTTATCTATTGGCGATTTCGTTCCAATTCACATTCCAAGTAATATTAGGCATGCTAATTACATTGCCAGTTGCCAAATTGCATTATCTCTTATAGTTTCCGACATATGGACTATCGATAATTTACACCTTAGTCTCTGCTTCTAACTTGGGCCCAAATTGTAAAATGGTCTTATCTATTGGCGATTTCGTTCCAATTCACATTCCAAGTAGTATTCGGCATGCTAATTACATTGCCGGTTGCCAAATTGCATTATCTCTTATAGTTTCCGAGATATGGACTATCGATAATTTACACCTTAGGCTCTGCTTCTAACTTGGGCCCAAATTGTAAAATGGTCTTATCTATTGGCGATTTCGTTCCAATTCACATTCCAAGTAATATTCGGCATGCTAATTGCATTGCCAGTTGCCAAATTGCATTATCTCTTATAGTTTCCGAGATATGGACTATCGATAATTTACACCTTAGGCTCTGCTTCTAACTTGGGCCCAAATTGTAAAATGGTCTTATCTATTGGCGATTTCGTTCCAATTCACATTCCAAGTAATATTCGGCATGCTAATTACATTGCCGGTTGCCAAATTGCATTATCTCTTATAGTTTCCGAGATATGGACTATCGATAATTTACACCTTAGGCTCTGCTTCTAACTTGGGCTCAAATTGTAAAATGGTCTTATCTATTGGCGATTTCGTTCCAATTCACATTCCAAGTAATATTCGGCATGCTAATTGCATTGCCGGTTGTCAAATTGCATTATCTCTTATAGCTTCCGAGATATGGACTGTCGATAATTTACACCTTAGGCTCTGCTTCTAACTTGGGCCCAAATTGTAAAATGGTCTTATCTATTGGCGATTTCGTTCCAATTCACTTTCCAAGTAATATTCGGCATGCTAATTACATTGCCGGTTGCCAAATTGAATTATCTCTTATAGTTTCCGAGATATGGACTATCGATAATTTACACCTTAGGCTCTGCTTCTAACTTGGGCCCAAATTGTAAAATGGTCTTATCTATTGGCGATTTCGTTCCAATTCACATTCCAAGTAGTATTCGGCATGCTAATTACGTTGCCGGTTCCCAAATTGCATTATCTCTTATAGTTTCCGAGATATGGACTATCGATAATTTACACCTTAGGCTCTGCTTCTAACTTGGGCCCAAATTGTAAAATGGTCTTATCTATTGGCGATTTCGTTCCAATTCACATTCCAATTAATATTCGGCATGCTAATTACATTGCCAGTTGCCAAATTGCATTATCTCTTATAGTTTCCGAGATATGGACTATGGATAATTTACACCTTAGGCTCTGCTTCTAACTTGGGCCCAAATTGTAAAATGGTCTTATCTATTGGCGATTTCGTTCCAATTCACATTCCAAGTAATATTCGGCATGCTAATTACATTGCCGGTTGCCAAATTGCATTACCTCTTATAGTTTCCGAGATATGGACTATCGATAATTTACACATTAGGCTCTGCTTCTAACTTGGGCCCAAATTGTAAAATGGTCTTATCTATTGGCGATTTCGTTCCAATTCACATTCCAAGTAATATTCGGCATGCTAATTTCATTGCCGGTTGCCAAATTGCATTACCTCTTATAGTTTCCGAGATATGGACTATCGATAATTTACACCTCAGGCTCTGCTTCTAACTTGGGCCCAAATTGTAAAATCGTCTTATCTATTGGCGATTTCGTTCCAATTCACATTCCAAGTAATATTCGGCATGCTAATTACATTGCCGGTTGCCAAATTGCATTATCTCTTATAGTTTCCGAGATATGGACTATCGATAATTTACACCTTAGACTCTGCTTCTAACTTGGGCCCAAATTGTAAAATGGTCTTATCTATTACCGATTTCGTTCCAATTCACATTCCAAGTAATATTCGGCATGCTAATTACATTGCCGGTTGCCAAATTGCATTATCTCTTATAGTTTCCGAGATATGGACTATCGATAATTTACACCTTAGGCTCTGCTTCTAACTTGGGCCCAAATTGTAAAATGGTCTTATCTATTGGCGATTTCGTTCCAATTCACTTTCCAAGTAATATTCGGCATGCTAATTACATTGCCGGTTGCCAAATTGCATTATCTCTTATAGTTTCCGAGATATGGACTATCGATAATTTACACCTTAGGCTCTGCTTCTAACTTGGGCCCAAATTGTAAAATGGTCTTATCTATTGGCGATTTCGTTCCAATTCACTTTCCAAGTAATATTCGGCATGCTAATTACATTGCCGGTTGCCAAATTGCATTATCTCTTATAGTTTCCGAGATATGGATTATCGATAATTTACACCTTAGGCTCTGCTTCTAACTTGGGCCCAAATTGTAAAATGGTCTTATCTATTACCGATTTCGTTCCAATTCACATTCCAAGTAATATTCGGCATGCTAATTACATTGCCGGTTGCCAAATTGCATTATCTCTTATAGTTTCCGAGATATGGACTATCGATAATTTACACCTTAGGCTCTGCTTCTAACTTGGGCCCAAATTGTAAAATGGTCTTATCTATTGGCGATTTCATTCCAATTCACATTCCAAGTAATATTCGGCATGCTAATTACATTGCCGGTTGCCAAATTGCATTATCTCTTATAGTTTCCGAGATATGGACTATCGATAATTTACACCTTAGGCTCTGCTTCTAACTTGGGCCCAAATTGTAAAATGGTCTTATCTATTGGCGATTTCATTCCAATTCACATTCCAAGTAATATTCGGCATACTAATTACATTGCCGGTTGCCAAATTGCATTATCTCTTATAGTTTCCGAGATATGGACTATCGATAATTTACACCTTAGGCTCTGCTTCTAACTTGGGCCCAAATTGTAAAATGGTCTTATCTATTGGCGATTTCGTTCCAATTCACATTCCAAGTAATATTCGGCATGCTAATTACATTGCCGGTTGCCAAATTGCATTATCTCTTATAGTTTCCGAGATATGGACTATCGATAATTTACACCTTAGGCTCTGCTTCTAACTTGGGCCCAAATTGTAAAATGGTCTTATCTATTACCGATTTCGTTCCATTTCACATTCCAAGTAATATTCGGCATGCTAATTACATTGCCGGTTGCCAAATTGCATTATCTCTTATAGTTTCCGAGATATGGACTATCGATAATTTACACCTTAGGCTCTGCTTCTAACTTGGGCCCAAATTGTAAAATGGTCTTATCTATTGGCGATTTCATTCCAATTCACATTCCAAGTAATATTCGGCATGCTAATTACATTGCCGGTTGCCAGATTGCATTATCTCTTATAGTTTCCGAGATATGGACTATCGATAATTTACACCTTAGGCTCTGCTTCTAACTTGGGCCCAAATTGTAAAATAGTCTTATCTATTGGCGATTTCGTTCCAATTCACATTCCAAGTAATATTCGGCATGCTAATTACATTGCCGGTTGCCAAATTGCATTACCTCTTATAGTTTCCGAGATATGGACTATCGATAATTTACACCTCAGGCTCTGCTTCTAACTTGGGCCCAAATTGTAAAATCGTCTTATCTATTGGCGATTTCGTTCCAATTCACATTCCAAGTAATATTCGGCATGCTAATTACATTGCCGGTTGCCAAATTGCATTACCTCTTATAGTTTCCGAGATATGGACTATCGATAATTTACACCTTAGGCTCTGCTTCTAACTTGGGCCCAAATTGTAAAATGGTCTTATCTATTGGCGATTTCGTTCCAATTCACATTCCAAGTAATATTCGGCATGCTAATTACATTGCCGGTTGCCAAATTGCATTATCTCTTATAGTTTCCGAGATATGGACTATCGTTAATTTACACCTTAGGCTCTGCTTCTAACTTGGGCCCTAATTGTAAAATGGTCTTATCTATTGCCGATTTCATTCCAATTCACATTCCAAGTAATATTCGGCATGCGAATTACATTGCCGGTTGCCAAATTGCATTATCTCTTATAGTTTCCGAGATATGGACTATCGATAATTTACACCTTAGGCTCTGCTTCTAACTTGGGCCCAAATTGTAAAATGGTCTTATCTATTGGCGATTTCATTCCAATTCACATTCCAAGTAGTATTCGGCATGCTAATTACATTGCCGGTTGCCAAATTGCATTATCTCTTATAGTTTCCGAGTTATGGACTATCGATAATTTACACCTTAGGCTCTGCTTCTAACTTGGGCCCAAATTGTAAAATGGTCTTATCTATTGGAGATTTCGTTCCAATTCACATTCCAAGTAATATTAGGCATGCTAATTACATTGCCAGTTGCCAAATTGCATTATCTCTTATAGTTTCCGACATATGGACTATCGATAATTTACACCTTAGTCTCTGCTTCTAACTTGGGCCCAAATTGTAAAATGGTCTTATCTATTGGCGATTTCGTTCCAATTCACATTCCAAGTAGTATTCGGCATGCTAATTACATTGCCGGTTGCCAAATTGCATTATCTCTTATAGTTTCCGAGATATGGACTATCGATAATTTACACCTTAGGCTCTGCTTCTAACTTGGGCCCAAATTGTAAAATGGTCTTATCTATTGGCGATTTCGTTCCAATTCACATTCCAAGTAATATTCGGCATGCTAATTGCATTGCCAGTTGCCAAATTGCATTATCTCTTATAGTTTCCGAGATATGGACTATCGATAATTTACACCTTAGGCTCTGCTTCTAACTTGGGCCCAAATTGTAAAATGGTCTTATCTATTGGCGATTTCGTTCCAATTCACATTCCAAGTAATATTCGGCATGCTAATTACATTGCCGGTTGCCAAATTGCATTATCTCTTATAGTTTCCGAGATATGGACTATCGATAATTTACACCTTAGGCTCTGCTTCTAACTTGGGCCCAAATTGTAAAATGGTCTTATCTATTGGCGATTTCGTTCCAATTCACTCTCCAAGTAATATTCGGCATGCTAATTACATTGCCGGTTGCCAAATTGCATTATCTCTTATAGTTTCCGAGATATGGACTATCGATAATTTACACCTTAGGCTCTGCTTCTAACTTGGGCTCAAATTGTAAAATGGTCTTATCTATTGGCGATTTCGTTCCAATTCACATTCCAAGTAATATTCGGCATGCTAATTGCATTGCCGGTTGCCAAATTGCATTATCTCTTATAGCTTCCGAGATATGGACTGTCGATAATTTACACCTTAGGCTCTGCTTCTAACTTGGGCCCAAATTGTAAAATGGTCTTATCTATTGGCGATTTCGTTCCAATTCACATTCCAAGTAGTATTCGGCATGCTAATTACATTGCCGGTTGCCAAATTGCATTATCTCTTATAGTTTCCGAGATATGGACTATCGATAATTTACACCTTAGGCTCTGCTTCTAACTTGGGCCCAAATTGTAAAATGGTCTTATCTATTGGCGATTTCGTTCCAATTCACATCCCAAGTAATATTCGGCATGCTAATTACATTGCCGGTTGCCAAATTGCATTATCTCTTATAGTTTCCGAGATATGGACTATCGATAATTTACACCTTAGGCTCTGCTTCTAACTTGGGCCCAAATTGTAAAATGGTCTTATCTATTAGCGATTTCGTTCCAATTCACTTTCCAAGTAATATTCGGCATGCTAATTACATTGCCGGTTGCCAAATTGCATTATCTCTTATAGTTTCCGAGATATGGACTATCGTTAATTTACACCTTAGGCTCTTCTTCTAACTTGGGCCCTAATTGTAAAATGGTCTTATCTATTGGCGATTTCGTTCCAATTCACTCTCCAAGTAATATTCGGCATGCTAATTACATTGCCGGTTGCCAAATTGCATTATCTCTTATAGTTTCCGAGATATGGACTATCGATAATTTACACCTTAGGCTCTGCTTCTAACTTGGGCTCAAATTGTAAAATGGTCTTATCTATTGGCGATTTCGTTCCAATTCACATTCCAAGTAATATTCGGCATGCTAATTGCATTGCCGGTTGCCAAATTGCATTATCTCTTATAGTTTCCGAGATATGGACTGTCGATAATTTACACCTTAGGCTCTGCTTCTAACTTGGACCCAAATTGTAAAATGGTCTTATCTATTGGCGATTTCGTTCCAATTCACATCCCAAGTAATATTCGGCATGCTAATTACATTGCCGGTTGCCAAATTGCATTATCTCTTATAGTTTCCGAGATATGGACTATCGATAATTTACACCTTAGGCTCTGCTTCTAACTTGGGCCCAAATTGTAAAATGGTCTTATCTATTAGCGATTTCGTTCCAATTCACTTTCCAAGTAATATTCGGCATGCTAATTACATTGCCGGTTGCCAAATTGCATTATCTCTTATAGTTTCCGAGATATGGACTATCGTTAATTTACACCTTAGGCTCTTCTTCTAACTTGGGCCCAAATTGTAAAATGGTCTTATCTATTGGCGATTTCGTTCCAATTCACTCTCCAAGTAATATTCGGCATGCTAATTACATTGCCGGTTGCCAAATTGCATTATCTCTTATAGTTTCCGAGATATGGACTATCGATAATTTACACCTTAGGCTCTGCTTCTAACTTGGGCTCAAATTGTAAAATGGTCTTATCTATTGGCGATTTCGTTCCAATTCACATTCCAAGTAATATTCGGCATGCTAATTGCATTGCCGGTTGCCAAATTGCATTATCTCTTATAGTTTCCGAGATATGGACTGTCGATAATTTACACCTTAGGCTCTGCTTCTAACTTGGGCCCAAATTGTAAAATGGTCTTATCTATTGGCGATTTCGTTCCAATTCACTTTCCAAGTAATATTCGGCATGCTAATTACATTGCCGGTTGCCAAATTGAATTATCTCTTATAGTTTCCGAGATATGGACTATCGATAATTTACACCTTAGGCTCTGCTTCTAACTTGGGCCCAAATTGTAAAATGGTCTTATCTTTTGGCGATTTCGTTCCAATTCACTCTCCAAGTAATATTCGGCATGCTAATTACATTGCCGTTTGCCAAATTGCATTATCTCTTATAGTTTCCGAGATATGGACTATCGATAATTTACACCTTAGGCTCTGCTTCTAACTTGGGCTCAAATTGTAAAATGGTCTTATCTATTGGCGATTTCGTTCCAATTCACATTCCAAGTAATATTCGGCATGCTAATTGCATTGCCGGTTGCCAAATTGCATTATCTCTTATAGCTTCCGAGATATGGACTGTCGATAATTTACACCTTAGGCTCTGCTTCTAACTTGGGCCCAAATTGTAAAATGGTCTTATCTATTGGCGATTTCGTTCCAATTTACTTTCCAAGTAATATTCGGCATGCTAATTACATTGCCGGTTGCCAAATTGGTCTATCTCTTATAGTTTCCGAGATATGGACTATCGATAATTTACACCTTAGGCTCTGCTTCTAACTTGGGCCCAATTTGTAAAATGGTCTTATCTATTGGCGATTTCGTTCCAATTCACATTCCAAGTAGTATTTGGCATGCTAATTACATTGCCGGTTCCCAAATTGCTTTATCTCTTATAGTTTCCGAGATATGGACTATCGATAATTTACACCTTAGGCTCTGCTTCTAACTTGGGCCCAAATTGTAAAATGGTCTTATCTATTGGCGATTTCGTTCCAATTCACATTCCAAGTAATATTCGGCATGCTAATTACATTGCCAGTTGCCGAATTGCATTATCTCTTATAGTTTCCGAGATATGGACTATGGATAATTTACACCTTAGGCTCTGCTTCTAACTTGGGCCCAAATTGTAAAATGGTCTTATCTATTGTCGATTTCGTTCCAATTCACATTCGAAGTAATATTCGGCATGCTAATTACATTGCCGGTTGCCAAATTGCATTACCTCTTATAGTTTCCGAGATATGGACTATCGATAATTTACACATTAGGCTCTGCTTCTAACTTGGGCCCAAATTGTAAAATGGTCTTATCTATTGGCGATTTCGTTCCAATTCACTTTCCAAGTAATATTCGGCATGCTAATTACATTGCCGGTTGCCAAATTCCATTATCTCTTATAGTTTCCGAGATATGGACTATCGATAATTTACACCTCAGGCTCTGCTTCTAACTTGGGCCCAAATTGTAAAATCGTCTTATCTATTGGCGATTTCGTTCCAATTCACATTCCAAGTAATATTCGGCATGCTAATTACATTGCCGGTTGCCAAATTGCATTATCTCTTATAGTTTCCGAGATATGGACTATCGATAATTTACACCTTAGGCTCTGCTTCTAACTTGGGCCCAAATTGTAAAATGGTCTTATCTATTGGCGATTTCGTTCCAATTCACATTCCAAGTAATATTCGGCATGCTAATTACATTGCCAGTTGCCAAATTGCATTATCTCTTATAGTTTCCGAGATATGGACTATGGATAATTTACACCTTAGGCTCTGCTTCTAACTTGGGCCCAAATTGTAAAATGGTCTTATCTATTGGCGATTTCGTTCCAATTCACATTCCAAGTAATATTCGGCATGCTAATTACATTGCCGGTTGCCAAATTGCATTACCTCTTATAGTTTCCGAGATATGGACTATCGATAATTTACACCTTAGGCTCTGCTTCTAACTTGGGCCCAAATTGTAAAATGGTCTTATCTATTGGCGATTTCGTTCCAATTCACTTTCCAAGTAATATTCGGCATGCTAATTACATTGCCGGTTGCCAAATTCCATTATCTCTTATAGTTTCCGAGATATGGACTATCGATAATTTACACCTCAGGCTCTGCTTCTAACTTGGGCCCAAATTGTAAAATGGTCTTATCTATTGGCGATTTCGTTCCAATTCACTTTCCAAGTAATATTCGGCATGCTAATTACATTGCCGGTTGCCAAATTGCATTATCTCTTATAGTTTCCGAGATATGGACTATCGATAATTTACACCTTAGGCTCTGCTTCTAACTTGGGCTCAAATTGTAAAATGGTCTTATCTATTGGCGATTTCGTTCCAATTCACATTCCAAGTAATATTCGGCATGCTAATTGCATTGCCGGTTGCCAAATTGCATTATCTCTTATAGCTTCCGAGATATGGACTGTCGATAATTTACACCTTAGGCTCTGCTTCTAACTTGGGCCCAAATTGTAAAATGGTCTTATCTATTGGCGATTTCGTTCCAATTCACTTTCCAAGTAATATTCGGCATGCTAATTACATTGCCGGTTGCCAAATTGCATTATCTCTTATAGTTTCCGAGATATGGACTATCGATAATTTACACCTTAGGCTCTGCTTCTAACTTGGGCCCAAATTGTAAAATGGTCTTATCTATTGGCGATTTCGTTCCAATTCACTTTCCAAGTAATATTCGGCATGCTAATTACATTGCCGGTTGCCAAATTCCATTATCTCTTATAGTTTCCGAGATATGGACTATCGATAATTTACACCTCAGGCTCTGCTTCTAACTTGGGCCCAAATTGTAAAATGGTCTTATCTATTGGCGATTTCGTTCCAATTCACTTTCCAAGTAATATTCGGCATGCTAATTACATTGCCGGTTGCCAAATTGCATTATCTCTTATAGTTTCCGAGATATGGACTATCGATAATTTACACCTTAGGCTCTGCTTCTAACTTGGGCTCAAATTGTAAAATGGTCTTATCTATTGGCGATTTCGTTCCAATTCACATTCCAAGTAATATTCGGCATGCTAATTGCATTGCCGGTTGCCAAATTGCATTATCTCTTATAGCTTCCGAGATATGGACTGTCGATAATTTACACCTTAGGCTCTGCTTCTAACTTGGGCCCAAATTGTAAAATGGTCTTATCTATTGGCGATTTCGTTCCAATTCACTTTCCAAGTAATATTCGGCATGCTAATTACATTGCCGGTTGCCAAATTGCATTATCTCTTATAGTTTCCGAGATATGGACTATCGATAATTTACACCTTAGGCTCTGCTTCTAACTTGGGCCCAAATTGTAAAATGGTCTTATCTATTGGCGATTTCGTTCCAATTCACTTTCCAAGTAATATTCGGCATGCTAATTACATTGCCGGTTGCCAAATTGCATTATCTCTTATAGTTTCCGAGATATGGACTATCGATAATTTACACCTTAGGCTCTGCTTCTAACTTGGGCCCAAATTGTAAAATGGTCTTATCTATTGGCGATTTCGTTCCAATTCACATTCCAAGTAATATCCGGCATGCTAATTACATTGCCGGTTGCCAAATTGAATTATCTCTTATAGTTTCCGAGATATGGGCTATCGATAATTTACACCTTAGGCTCTGCTTCTAACTTGGGCCCAAATTGTAAAATGGTCTTACCTATTGGCGATTTCGTTCCAATTCACATTCCAAGTAATATTCGGCATGCTAATTACATTGCCGGTTGCCAAATTGCATTATCTCTGATAGTTTCCGAGATATGGACTATCGATAATTTACACCTTAGGCTCTGCTTCTAACTTGGGCCCAAATTGTAAAATGGTCTTATCTATTGGCGATTTCGTTCCAATTCACATTCCAAGTAATATTCGGCATGCTAATTACATTGCCGGTTGCCAAATTGCATTATCTCTTATAGTTTCCGAGATATGGACTATCGATAATTTACATCTTAGGCTCTGCTTCTAACTTGGGCCCAAATTGTAAAATGGTCTTATCTATTGGCGATTCCGTTCCAATTCACATTCCAAGTAATATTCGGCATGCTAATTACATTGCCGGTTGCCAAATTGCATTATCTCTTATAGTTTCCGAGATATGGACTATCGTTAATTTACACCTTAGGCTCTGCTTCTTACTTGGGCCCAAATTGTAAAATGGTCTTATCTATTGCCGATTTCGTTCCAATTCACATTCCAAGTAATATTCGGCATGCTAATTACATTGCCGGGTGCCAAATTGCATTATCTCTTATAGTTTCCGAGATATGGACTATCGATAATTTACACCTTAGGCTCTGCTTCTAACTTGGGCCCAAATTGTAAAATGGTCTTATCTATTGGCGATTTCGTTCCAATTCACATTCCAAGTAATATTCGGCATGCTAATTACATTGCCGGTTGCCAAATTGCATTATCTCTTATAGTTTCCGAGATATGGACTATCGATAATTTACACCTTAGGTTCTGCTTCTAACTTGGGCCCAAATTGTAAAATGGTCTTATCTATTGGCGATTTCGTTCCAATTCACATTCCAAGTAATATTCGGCATGCTAATTACATTGCCGGTTGCCAAATTGCATTATCTCTTATAGTTTCCGAGATATGGACTATCGTTAATTTACACCTTAGGCTCTGCTTCTTACTTGGGCCCAAATTGTAAAATGGTCTTATCTATTGCCGATTTCGTTCCAATTCACATTCCAAGTAATATTCGGCATGCTAATTACATTGCCGGGTGCCAAATTTCATTATCTCTTATAGTTTCCGAGATATGGACTATCGATAATTTACACCTTAGGCTCTGCTTCTAACTTGGGCCCAAATTGTAAAATGGTCTTATCTATTGGCGATTTCGTTCCAATTCACATTCCAAGTAATATTCGGCATGCTAATTACATTGCCGGTTGCCAAATTGC
Organism: Rhynchophorus ferrugineus; assembly: GCF_030347505.1. Taxonomy (NCBI): domain Eukaryota; kingdom Metazoa; phylum Arthropoda; class Insecta; order Coleoptera; family Curculionidae; genus Rhynchophorus; species Rhynchophorus ferrugineus. The sequence goes on from NW_027472869.1 coordinate 158,251, forward strand.
ATTATCTCTTATAGTTTCCGAGATATGGACTATCGATAATTTACACCTTAGGCTCTGCTTCTAACTTGGGCCCAAATTGTAAAATGGTCTTATCTATTGGCGATTTCGTTCCAATTCACATTCCAAGTAATATTCGGCATGCTAATTACATTTCCGGTTGCCAAATTGCATTATCTCTTATAGTTTCCGAGATATGGACTATCGATAATTTACACCTTAGGCTCTGCTTCTAACTTGGGCCCAAATTGTAAAATGGTCTTATCTATTGGCGATTTCGTTCCAATTCACATTCCAAGTAATATTCGGCATGCTAATTACATTGCCGGTTGCCAAATTGCATTATCTCTTATAGTTTCCGAGATATGGACTATCGATAATTTACACCTTAGGCTCTGCTTCTAACTTGGGCCCAAATTGTAAAATGGTCTTATCTATTGGCGATTTCGTTCCAATTCACATTCCAAGTAATATTCGGCATGCTAATTACATTGCCGGTTGCCAAATTGCATTATCTCTTATAGTTTCCGAGATATGGACTATCGATAATTTACACCTTAGGCTCTGCTTCTAACTTGGGCCCAAATTGTAAAATGGTCTTATCTATTGGCGATTTCGTTCCAATTCACATTCCAAGTAATATTCGGCATGCTAATTACATTGCCGGTTGCCAAATTGCATTATCTCTTATAGTTTCCGAGATATGGACTATCGATAATTTACACCTTAGGCTCTGCTTCTAACTTGGGCCCAAATTGTAAAATGGTCTTATCTATTGGCGATTTCGTTCCAATTCACATTCCAAGTAATATTCGGCATGCTAATTACATTGCCGGTTGCCAAATTGCATTATCTCTTATAGTTTCCGAGATATGGACTATCGATAATTTACACCTTAGGCTCTGCTTCTAACTTGGGCCCAAATTGTAAAATGGTCTTATCTATTGGCGATTTCGTTCCAATTCACATTCCAAGTAATATTCGGCATGGTAATTACATTGCCGGTTGCCAAATTGAATTATCTCTTATAGTTTCCGAGATATGGACTATCGATAATTTACACCTTAGGCTCTGCTTCTAACTTAGGCCCAAATTGTAAAATGGTCTTATCTATTGGCGATTTCGTTCCAATTCACATTCCAAGTATTATTCGGCATGCTAATTACATTGCCGGTTGCCAAATTGCATTATCTCTTATAGTTTCCGAGATATGGACTATCGATAATTTACACCTTAGGCTCTGCTTCTAACTTGGGCCCAAATTGTAAAATGGTCTTATCTATTGGCGATTTCGTTCCAATTCACATTCCAAGTAATATTCGGCATGCTAATTACATTGCCAGTTGCCAAATTGCATTATCTCTTATAGTTTCCGAGATATGGACTATCGATAATTTACACCTTAGGCTCTGCTTCTAACTTGGGCCCAAATTGTAAAATGGTCTTATCTATTGGCGATTTCGTTCCAATTTACATTCCAAGTAATATTCGGCATGCTAATTACATTGCCGGTTGCCAAATTGCATTATCTCTTATAGTTTCCGAGATATGGACTATCGATAATTTACACCTTAGGCTCTGCTTCTAACTTGGGCCCAAATTGTAAAATGGTCTTATCTATTAGCGATTTCGTTCCAATTCACTTTCCAAGTAATATTCGGCATGCTAATTACATTGCCGGTTGCCAAATTGCATTATCTCTTATAGTTTCCGAGATATGGACTATCGTTAATTTACACCTTAGGCTCTGCTTCTAACTTGGGCCCAAATTGTAAAATGGTCTTATCTATTGGCGATTTCGTTCCAATTCACTCTCCAAGTAATATTCGGCATGCTAATTACATTGCCGGTTGCCAAATTGCATTATCTCTTATAGTTTCCGAGATATGGACTATCGATAATTTACACCTTAGGCTCTGCCTCTAACTTGGGCCCAAATTGTAAAATGGTCTTATCTATTGGCGATTTCGTTCCAATTCACATTCCAAGTAATATTCGGCATGCTAATTACATTGCCGGTTGCCAAATTGCATTATCTCTTATAGTTTCCGAGATATGGACTATCGATAATTTACACCTTAGGCTCTGCTTCTAACTTGGGCCCAAATTGTAAAATGGTCTTATCTATTGGCGATTTCGTTCCAATTCACATTCCAAGTAATATTCGGCATGCTAATTACATTGCCGGTTGCCAAATTGCATTATCTCTTATAGTTTCCGAGATATGGACTATCGATAATTTACACCTTAGGCTCTGCTTCTAACTTGGGCCCAAATTGTAAAATGGCCTTATCTATTGGCGATTTCGTTCCAATTCACATTCCAAGTAATATTCGGCATGCTAATTACATTGCCGGTTGCCAAATTGCATTATCTCTTATAGTTTCCGAGATATGGACTATCGATAATTTACACCTTAGGCTCTGCTTCTAACTTGGGCCCAAATTGTAAAATGGTCTTATCTATTGGCGATTTCGTTCCAATTCACATTCCAAGTAATATTCGGCATGCTAATTACATTGCCGGTTGCCAAATTGCATTATCTCTGATAGTTTCCGAGATATGGACTATCGATAATTTACACCTTAGGCTCTGCTTCTAACTTGGGCCCAAATTGTAAAATGGTCTTATCTATTGGCGATTTCGTTCCAATTCACATTCCAAGTAATATTCAGCATGGTAATTACATTGCCGGTTGCCAAATTGAATTATCTCTTATAGTTTCCGAGATATGGACTATCGATAATTTACACCTTAGGCTCTGCTTCTAACTTGGGCCCAAATTGTAAAATGGTCTTATCTATTGGCGATTTCGTTCCAATTCACATTCCAAGTATTATTCGGCATGCTAATTACATTGCCGGTTGCCAAATTGCATTATCTCTTATAGTTTCCGAGATATGGACTATCGATAATTTACACCTTAGGCTCTGCTTCTAACTTGGGCCCAAATTGTAAAATGGTCTTATCTATTGGCGATTTCGTTCCAATTCACATTCCAAGTAATATTCGGCATGCTAATTACATTGCCAGTTGCCAAATTGCATTATCTCTTATAGTTTCCGAGATATGGACTATCGATAATTTACACCTTAGGCTCTGCTTCTAACTTGGGCCCAAATTGTAAAATGGTCTTATCTATTGGCAATTTCGTTCCAATTCACATTCCAAGTAATATTCGGCATGCTAATTACATTGCCGGTTGCCAAATTGCATTATCTCTTATAGTTTCCGAGATATGGACTATCGATAATTTACACCTTAGGCTCTGCTTCTAACTTGGGCCCAAATTGTAAAATGGTCTTATCTATTAGCGATTTCGTTCCAATTCACTTTCCAAGTAATATTCGGCATGCTAATTACATTGCCGGTTGCCAAATTGCATTATCTCTTATAGTTTCCGAGATATGGACTATCGTTAATTTACACCTTAGGCTCTGCTTCTAACTTGGGCCCAAATTGTAAAATGGTCTTATCTATTGGCGATTTCGTTCCAATTCACTCCCCAAGTAATATTCGGCATGCTAATTACATTGCCGGCTGCCAAATTGCATTATCTCTTATAGTTTCCGAGATATGGACTATCGATAATTTACACCTTAGGCTCTGCTTCTAACTTGGGCTCAAATTGTAAAATGGTCTTATCTATTGGCGATTTCGTTCCAATTCACATTCCAAGTAATATTCGGCATGCTAATTGCATTGCCGGTTGCCAAATTGCATTATCTCTTATAGTTTCCGAGATATGGACTGTCGATAATTTACACCTTAGGCTCTGCTTCTAACTTGGGCCCAAATTGTAAAATGGTCTTATCTATTGGCGATTTCGTTCCAATTCACTTTCCAAGTAATATTCGGCATGCTAATTACATTGCCGGTTGCCAAATTGAATTATCTCTTATAGTTTCCGAGATATGGACTATCGATAATTTACACCTTAGGCTCTGCTTCTAACTTGGGCCCAAATTGTAAAATGGTCTTATCTTTGGCGATTTCGTTCCAATTCACTCTCCAAGTAATATTCGGCATGCTAATTACATTGCCGTTTGCCAAATTGCATTATCTCTTATAGTTTCCGAGATATGGACTATCGATAATTTACACCTTAGGCTCTGCTTCTAACTTGGGCTCAAATTGTAAAATGGTCTTATCTATTGGCGATTTCGTTCCAATTCACATTCCAAGTAATATTCGGCAAGCTAATTGCATTGCCGGTTGTCAAATTGCATTATCTCTTATAGCTTCCGAGATATGGACTGTCGATAATTTACACCTTAGGCTCTGCTTCTAACTTGGGCCCAAATTGTAAAATGGTCTTATCTATTGGCGATTTCGTTCCAATTCACTTTCCAAGTAATATTCGGCATGCTAATTACATTGCCGGTTGCCAAATTGAATTATCTCTTATAGTTTCCGAGATATGGACTATCGATAATTTACACCTTAGGCTCTGCTTCTAACTTGGGCCCAAATTGTAAAATGGTCTTATCTATTGGCGATTTCGTTCCAATTCACATTCCAAGTAGTATTCGGCATGCTAATTACGTCGCCGGTTCCCAAATTGCATTATCTCTTATAGTTTCCGAGATATGGACTATCGATAATTTACACCTTAGGCTCTGCTTCTAACTTGGGCCCAAATTGTAAAATGGTCTTATCTATTGGCGATTTCGTTCCAATTCACATTCCAATTAATATTCGGCATGCTAATTACATTGCCAGTTGCCAAATTGCATTATCTCTTATAGTTTCCGAGATATGGACTATGGATAATTTACACCTTAGGCTCTGCTTCTAACTTGGGCCCAAATTGTAAAATGGTCTTATCTATTGGCGATTTCGTTCCAATTCACATTCCAAGTAATATTCGGCATGCTAATTACATTGCCGGTTGCCAAATTGCATTACCTCTTATAGTTTCCGAGATATGGACTATCGATAATTTACACATTAGGCTCTGCTTCTAACTTGGGCCCAAATTGTAAAATGGTCTTATCTATTGGCGATTTCGTTCCAATTCACATTCCAAGTAATATTCGGCATGCTAATTTCATTGCCGGTTGCCAAATTGCATTACCTCTTATAGTTTCCGAGATATGGACTATCGATAATTTACACCTCAGGCTCTGCTTCTAACTTGGGCCCAAATTGTAAAATCGTCTTATCTATTGGCGATTTCGTTCCAATTCACATTCCAAGTAATATTCGGCATGCTAATTACATTGCCGGTTGCCAAATTGCATTATCTCTTATAGTTTCCGAGATATGGACTATCGATAATTTACACCTTAGGCTCTGCTTCTAACTTGGGCCCAAATTGTAAAATGGTCTTATCTATTACCGATTTCGTTCCAATTCACATTCCAAGTAATATTCGGCATGCTAATTACATTGCCGGTTGCCAAATTGCATTATCTCTTATAGTTTCCGAGATATGGACTATCGATAATTTACACCTTAGGCTCTGCTTCTAACTTGGGCCCAAATTGTAAAATGGTCTTATCTATTGGCGATTTCGTTCCAATTCACTTTCCAAGTAATATTCGGCATGCTAATTACATTGCCGGTTGCCAAATTGCATTATCTCTTATAGTTTCCGAGATATGGACTATCGATAATTTACACCTTAGGCTCTGCTTCTAACTTGGGCCCAAATTGTAAAATGGTCTTATCTATTGGCGATTTCGTTCCAATTCACTTTCCAAGTAATATTCGGCATGCTAATTACATTGCCCGTTGCCAAATTGCATTATCTCTTATAGTTTCCGAGATATGGATTATCGATAATTTACACCTTAGGCTCTGCTTCTAACTTGGGCCCAAATTGTAAAATGGTCTTATCTATTACCGATTTCGTTCCAATTCACATTCCAAGTAATATTCGGCATGCTAATTACATTGCCGGTTGCCAAATTGCATTATCTCTTATAGTTTCCGAGATATGGACTATCGATAATTTACACCTTAGGCTCTGCTTCTAACTTGGGCCCAAATTGTAAAATGGTCTTATCTATTGGCGATTTCATTCCAATTCACATTCCAAGTAATATTCGGCATGCTAATTACATTGCCGGTTGCCAAATTGCATTATCTCTTATAGTTTCCGAGATATGGACTATCGATAATTTACACCTTAGGCTCTGCTTCTAACTTGGGCCCAAATTGTAAAATGGTCTTATCTATTGGCGATTTCATTCCAATTCACATTCCAAGTAATATTCGGCATACTAATTACATTGCCGGTTGCCAAATTGCATTATCTCTTATAGTTTCCGAGATATGGACTATCGATAATTTACACCTTAGGCTCTGCTTCTAACTTGGGCCCAAATTGTAAAATGGTCTTATCTATTGGCGATTTCGTTCCAATTCACATTCCAAGTAATATTCGGCATGCTAATTACATTGCCGGTTGCCAAATTGCATTATCTCTTATAGTTTCCGAGATATGGACTATCGATAATTTACACCTTAGGCTCTGCTTCTAACTTGGGCCCAAATTGTAAAATGGTCTTATCTATTACCGATTTCGTTCCATTTCAAATTCCAAGTAATATTCGGCATGCTAATTACATTGCCGGTTGCCAAATTGCATTATCTCTTATAGTTTCCGAGATATGGACTATCGATAATTTACACCTTAGGCTCTGCTTCTAACTTGGGCCCAAATTGTAAAATGGTCTTATCTATTGGCGATTTCATTCCAATTCACATTCCAAGTAATATTCGGCATGCTAATTACATTGCCGGTTGCCAGATTGCATTATCTCTTATAGTTTCCGAGATATGGACTATCGATAATTTACACCTTAGGCTCTGCTTCTAACTTGGGCCCAAATTGTAAAATAGTCTTATCTATTGGCGATTTCGTTCCAATTCACATTCCAAGTAATATTCGGCATGCTAATTACATTGCCGGTTGCCAAATTGCATTACCTCTTATAGTTTCCGAGATATGGACTATCGATAATTTACACCTCAGGCTCTGCTTCTAACTTGGGCCCAAATTGTAAAATCGTCTTATCTATTGGCGATTTCGTTCCAATTCACATTCCAAGTAATATTCGGCATGCTAATTACATTGCCGGTTGCCAAATTGCATTACCTCTTATAGTTTCCGAGATATGGACTATCGATAATTTACACCTTAGGCTCTGCTTCTAACTTGGGCCCAAATTGTAAAATGGTCTTATCTATTGGCGATTTCGTTCCAATTCACATTCCAAGTAATATTCGGCATGCTAATTACATTGCCGGTTGCCAAATTGCATTATCTCTTATAGTTTCCGAGATATGGACTATCGTTAATTTACACCTTAGGCTCTGCTTCTAACTTGGGCCCAAATTGTAAAATGGTCTTATCTATTGCCGATTTCATTCCAATTCACATTCCAAGTAATATTCGGCATGCGAATTACATTGCCGGTTGCCAAATTGCATTATCTCTTATAGTTTCCGAGATATGGACTATCGATAATTTACACCTTAGGCTCTGCTTCTAACTTGGGCCCAAATTGTAAAATGGTCTTATCTATTGGCGATTTCATTCCAATTCACATTCCAAGTAGTATTCGGCATGCTAATTACATTGCCGGTTGCCAAATTGCATTATCTCTTATAGTTTCCGAGTTATGGACTATCGATAATTTACACCTTAGGCTCTGCTTCTAACTTGGGCCCAAATTGTAAAATGGTCTTATCTATTGGCGATTTCGTTCCAATTCACATTCCAAGTAATATTAGGCATGCTAATTACATTGCCAGTTGCCAAATTGCATTATCTCTTATAGTTTCCGACATATGGACTATCGATAATTTACACCTTAGTCTCTGCTTCTAACTTGGGCCCAAATTGTAAAATGGTCTTATCTATTGGCGATTTCGTTCCAATTCACATTCCAAGTAGTATTCGGCATGCTAATTACATTGCCGGTTGCCAAATTGCATTATCTCTTATAGTTTCCGAGTTATGGACTATCGATAATTTACACCTTAGGCTCTGCTTCTAACTTGGGCCCAAATTGTAAAATGGTCTTATCTATTGGCGATTTCGTTCCAATTCACATTCCAAGTAATATTAGGCATGCTAATTACATTGCCAGTTGCCAAATTGCATTATCTCTTATAGTTTCCGACATATGGACTATCGATAATTTACACCTTAGTCTCTGCTTCTAACTTGGGCCCAAATTGTAAAATGGTCTTATCTATTGGCGATTTCGTTCCAATTCACATTCCAAGTAGTATTCGGCATGCTAATTACATTGCCGGTTGCCAAATTGCATTATCTCTTATAGTTTCCGAGATATGGACTATCGATAATTTACACCTTAGGCTCTGCTTCTAACTTGGGCCCAAATTGTAAAATGGTCTTATCTATTGGCGATTTCGTTCCAATTCACATTCCAAGTAATATTCGGCATGCTAATTGCATTGCCAGTTGCCAAATTGCATTATCTCTTATAGTTTCCGAGATATGGACTATCGATAATTTACACCTTAGGCTCTGCTTCTAACTTGGGCCCAAATTGTAAAATGGTCTTATCTATTGGCGATTTCGTTCCAATTCACATTCCAAGTAATATTCGGCATGCTAATTACATTGCCGGTTGCCAAATTGCATTATCTCTTATAGTTTCCGAGATATGGACTATCGATAATTTACACCTTAGGCTCTGCTTCTAACTTGGGCTCAAATTGTAAAATGGTCTTATCTATTGGCGATTTCGTTCCAATTCACATTCCAAGTAATATTCGGCATGCTAATTGCATTGCCGGTTGTCAAATTGCATTATCTCTTATAGCTTCCGAGATATGGACTGTCGATAATTTACACCTTAGGCTCTGCTTCTAACTTGGGCCCAAATTGTAAAATGGTCTTATCTATTGGCGATTTCGTTCCAATTCACTTTCCAAGTAATATTCGGCATGCTAATTACATTGCCGGTTGCCAAATTGAATTATCTCTTATAGTTTCCGAGATATGGACTATCGATAATTTACACCTTAGGCTCTGCTTCTAACTTGGGCCCAAATTGTAAAATGGTCTTATCTATTGGCGATTTCGTTCCAATTCACATTCCAAGTAGTATTCGGCATGCTAATTACGTTGCCGGTTCCCAAATTGCATTATCTCTTATAGTTTCCGAGATATGGACTATCGATAATTTACACCTTAGGCTCTGCTTCTAACTTGGGCCCAAATTGTAAAATGGTCTTATCTATTGGCGATTTCGTTCCAATTCACATTCCAATTAATATTCGGCATGCTAATTAAATTGCCAGTTGCCAAATTGCATTATCTCTTATAGTTTCCGAGATATGGACTATGGATAATTTACACCTTAGGCTCTGCTTCTAACTTGGGCCCAAATTGTAAAATGGTCTTATCTATTGGCGATTTCGTTCCAATTCACATTCCAAGTAATATTCGGCATGCTAATTACATTGCCGGTTGCCAAATTGCATTACCTCTTATAGTTTCCGAGATATGGACTATCGATAATTTACACATTAGGCTCTGCTTCTAACTTGGGCCCAAATTGTAAAATGGTCTTATCTATTGGCGATTTCGTTCCAATTCACATTCCAAGTAATATTCGGCATGCTAATTTCATTGCCGGTTGCCAAATTGCATTACCTCTTATAGTTTCCGAGATATGGACTATCGATAATTTACACCTCAGGCTCTGCTTCTAACTTGGGCCCAAATTGTAAAATCGTCTTATCTATTGGCGATTTCGTTCCAATTCACATTCCAAGTAATATTCGGCATGCTAATTACATTGCCGGTTGCCAAATTGCATTATCTCTTATAGTTTCCGAGATATGGACTATCGATAATTTACACCTTAGGCTCTGCTTCTAACTTGGGCCCAAATTGTAAAATGGTCTTATCTATTACCGATTTCGTTCCAATTCACATTCCAAGTAATATTCGGCATGCTAATTACATTGCCGGTTGCCAAATTGCATTATCTCTTATAGTTTCCGAGATATGGACTATCGATAATTTACACCTTAGGCTCTGCTTCTAACTTGGGCCCAAATTGTAAAATGGTCTTATCTATTGGCGATTTCGTTCCAATTCACTTTCCAAGTAATATTCGGCATGCTAATTACATTGCCGGTTGCCAAATTGCATTATCTCTTATAGTTTCCGAGATATGGACTATCGATAATTTACACCTTAGGCTCTGCTTCTAACTTGGGCCCAAATTGTAAAATGGTCTTATCTATTGGCGATTTCGTTCCAATTCACTTTCCAAGTAATATTCGGCATGCTAATTACATTGCCGGTTGCCAAATTGCATTATCTCTTATAGTTTCCGAGATATGGATTATCGATAATTTACACCTTAGGCTCTGCTTCTAACTTGGGCCCAAATTGTAAAATGGTCTTATCTATTACCGATTTCGTTCCAATTCACATTCCAAGTAATATTCGGCATGCTAATTACATTGCCGGTTGCCAAATTGCATTATCTCTTATAGTTTCCGAGATATGGACTATCGATAATTTACACCTTAGGCTCTGCTTCTAACTTGGGCCCAAATTGTAAAATGGTCTTATCTATTGGCGATTTCATTCCAATTCACATTCCAAGTAATATTCGGCATGCTAATTACATTGCCGGTTGCCAAATTGCATTATCTCTTATAGTTTCCGAGATATGGACTATCGATAATTTACACCTTAGGCTCTGCTTCTAACTTGGGCCCAAATTGTAAAATGGTCTTATCTATTGGCGATTTCATTCCAATTCACATTCCAAGTAATATTCGGCATACTAATTACATTGCCGGTTGCCAAATTGCATTATCTCTTATAGTTTCCGAGATATGGACTATCGATAATTTACACCTTAGGCTCTGCTTCTAACTTGGGCCCAAATTGTAAAATGGTCTTATCTATTGGCGATTTCGTTCCAATTCACATTCCAAGTAATATTCGGCATGCTAATTACATTGCCGGTTGCCAAATTGCATTATCTCTTATAGTTTCCGAGATATGGACTATCGATAATTTACACCTTAGGCTCTGCTTCTAACTTGGGCCCAAATTGTAAAATGGTCTTATCTATTACCGATTTCGTTCCATTTCACATTCCAAGTAATATTCGGCATGCTAATTACATTGCCGGTTGCCAAATTGCATTATCTCTTATAGTTTCCGAGATATGGACTATCGATAATTTACACCTTAGGCTCTGCTTCTAACTTGGGCCCAAATTGTAAAATGGTCTTATCTATTGGCGATTTCATTCCAATTCACATTCCAAGTAATATTCGGCATGCTAATTACATTGCCGGTTGCCAGATTGCATTATCTCTTATAGTTTCCGAGATATGGACTATCGATAATTTACACCTTAGGCTCTGCTTCTAACTTGGGCCCAAATTGTAAAATAGTCTTATCTATTGGCGATTTCGTTCCAATTCACATTCCAAGTAATATTCGGCATGCTAATTACATTGCCGGTTGCCAAATTGCATTACCTCTTATAGTTTCCGAGATATGGACTATCGATAATTTACACCTCAGGCTCTGCTTCTAACTTGGGCCCAAATTGTAAAATCGTCTTATCTATTGGCGATTTCGTTCCAATTCACATTCCAAGTAATATTCGGCATGCTAATTACATTGCCGGTTGCCAAATTGCATTACCTCTTATAGTTTCCGAGATATGGACTATCGATAATTTACACCTTAGGCTCTGCTTCTAACTTGGGCCCAAATTGTAAAATGGTCTTATCTATTGGCGATTTCGTTCCAATTCACATTCCAAGTAATATTCGGCATGCTAATTACATTGCCGGTTGCCAAATTGCATTATCTCTTATAGTTTCCGAGATATGGACTATCGTTAATTTACACCTTAGGCTCTGCTTCTAACTTGGGCCCTAATTGTAAAATGGTCTTATCTATTGCCGATTTCATTCCAATTCACATTCCAAGTAATATTCGGCATGCGAATTACATTGCCGGTTGCCAAATTGCATTATCTCTTATAGTTTCCGAGATATGGACTATCAATAATTTACACCTTAGGCTCTGCTTCTAACTTGGGCCCAAATTGTAAAATGGTCTTATCTATTGGCGATTTCATTCCAATTCACATTCCAAGTAGTATTCGGCATGCTAATTACATTGCCGGTTGCCAAATTGCATTATCTCTTATAGTTTCCGAGTTATGGACTATCGATAATTTACACCTTAGGCTCTGCTTCTAACTTGGGCCCAAATTGTAAAATGGTCTTATCTATTGGCGATTTCGTTCCAATTCACATTCCAAGTAATATTAGGCATGCTAATTACATTGCCAGTTGCCAAATTGCATTATCTCTTATAGTTTCCGACATATGGACTATCGATAATTTACACCTTAGTCTCTGCTTCTAACTTGGGCCCAAATTGTAAAATGGTCTTATCTATTGGCGATTTCGTTCCAATTCACATTCCAAGTAGTATTCGGCATGCTAATTACATTGCCGGTTGCCAAATTGCATTATCTCTTATAGTTTCCGAGATATGGACTATCGATAATTTACACCTTAGGCTCTGCTTCTAACTTGGGCCCAAATTGTAAAATGGTCTTATCTATTGGCGATTTCGTTCCAATTCACATTCCAAGTAATATTCGGCATGCTAATTGCATTGCCAGTTGCCAAATTGCATTATCTCTTATAGTTTCCGAGATATGGACTATCGATAATTTACACCTTAGGCTCTGCTTCTAACTTGGGCCCAAATTGTAAAATGGTCTTATCTATTGGCGATTTCGTTCCAATTCACATTCCAAGTAATATTCGGCATGCTAATTACATTGCCGGTTGCCAAATTGCATTATCTCTTATAGTTTCCGAGATATGGACTATCGATAATTTACACCTTAGGCTCTGCTTCTAACTTGGGCCCAAATTGTAAAATGGTCTTATCTATTGGCGATTTCGTTCCAATTCACTCTCCAAGTAATATTCGGCATGCTAATTACATTGCCGGTTGCCAAATTGCATTATCTCTTATAGTTTCCGAGATATGGACTATCGATAATTTACACCTTAGGCTCTGCTTCTAACTTGGGCTCAAATTGTAAAATGGTCTTACCTATTGGCGATTTCGTTCCAATTCACATTCCAAGTAATATTCGGCATGCTAATTACATTGCCGGTTGAAAAATTGCATTATCTCTTATAGTTTCCGAGATATGGACTATCGATAATTTACACCTTAGGCTCTGCTTCTAACTTAGGCCCAAATTGTAAAATGGTCTTATCTATTGGCGATTTCGTTCCAATTCATATTCCAAGTAATATTCGGCATGCTAATTACATTGCCGGTTGAAAAATTGCATTATCTCTTATAGTTTCCGAGATATGGACTATCGATAATTTACACCTTAGGCTCTGCTTCTAACTTAGGCCCAAATTGTAAAATGGTCTTATCTATTGGCGATTTCGTTCCAATTCATATTCCAAGTAATATTCGGCATGGTAATTACATTGCCGGTTGCCAAATTGCATTATCTCTTATAGTTTCCGAGATATGGACTATCGATAATTTACACCTTAGGCTCGGCTTCTAACTTGGGCCCAAATTGTAAAATGGTCTTATCTATTGGCGATTTCGTTCCAATTCACATTCCAAGTAATATTCGGCATGCTAATTACATTGCCGGTTGCCAAATTGCATTATGTCTTATAGTTTCCGATATATGGACTATCGATAATTTACACCTTAGGCTCTGCTTCTAACTTGGGCCCAAATTGTAAAAACGTCTTATCTATTGGCGATTTCGTTCCAATTCACATTCCAAGTAATATTCGGCATGCTAATTACATTGCCGGTTGCCAAATTGCATTATCTCTTATAGTTTCCGAGATATGGACCATCGATAATTTACACCTTAGGCTCTGCTTCTAACTTGGGCCCAAATTGTAAAATGGTCTTATCTATTGGCGATTTCGTTCCAATTCACATTCCAAGTAATATTCGGCATGCTAATTACATTGCCGGTTGCCAAATTGCATTATCTCTTATAGTTTCCGAGATATGGACTATCGATTATTTTTAACCTTAGGCTCTGCTTCTAACTTGGGCCCAAATTGTAAAATGGTCTTACCTATTGGCGATTTCGTTCCAATTCACTTTCCAAGTAATATTCGGCATGCTAATTACATTGCCGGTTGCCAAATTGCATTATCTTTTATAGTTTCCGAGATATGGACTATCGATAATTTACACCTTAGGCTCTGCTTCTAACTTGGGCCCAAATTGTAAAATGGTCTTACCTATTGGCGATTTCGTTCCAATTCACATTCCAAGTAATATTCGGCATGCTAATTACATTGCCGGTTGCCAAATTGCATTATCTTTTATAGTTTCCGAGATATGGACTATCGATAATTTACACCTTAGGCTCTGCTTCTAACTTGAGCCCAAATTGTAAAATGGTCTTATCTATTGGCGATTTCGTTCCAATTCACATTCCAAGTAATATTCGGCATGCAAATTACATTGCCGGTTGCCAAATTGCATTATCTCTTATAGTTTCCCAGATATGGACTATCGATAATTTACACCTTAGGCTCTGCTTCTAACTTGGGCCCAAATTGTAAAATGGTCTTATCTATTGGCGATTTCGTTCCAATTCACATTCCAAGTAATATTCGGCATGCTAATTACATTGCCGGTTGCCAAATTGCATTATCTCTTATAGTTTCCGAGATATGGACTATCGATAATTTACACATTAGGCTCTGCTTCTAACTTAGGCCCAAATTGTAAAATGGTCTTATCTATTGGCGATTTCGTTCCAATTCATATTCCAAGTATTATTCGGCATGCTAATTACATTGCCGGTTGAAAAATTGCATTATCTCTTATAGTTTCCGAGATATGGACTATCGATAATTTACACCTTAGGCTCTGCTTCTAACTTGGGCACAAATTGTAAAATGGTCTTATCTATTGGCGATTTCGTTCCAATTCACATTCCAAGTAATATTCGGCATGCTAATTACATTGCCGGTTGCCAAATTGCATTATGTCTTATAGTTTCCGAGATATGGACTATCGATAATTTACACCTTAGGCTCTGCTTCTAACTTGGGCCCAAATTGTAAAATCGTCTTATCTATTGGCGATTTCGTTCCAATTCACATTCCAAGTAATATTCGGCATGCTAATTACATTGCCGGTTGCCAAATTGCATTATCTCTTATAGTTTCCGAGATACGGACCATCGATAATTTACACCTTAGTCTCTGCTTCTAACTTGGGCCCAAATTGTAAAATGGCCTTATCTATTGGCGATTTCGTTCCAATTCACATTCCAAGTAATATTCGGCATGCTAATTACATTGCCGGTTGCCAAATTGCATTATCTCTTATAGTTTCCGAGATATGGACTATCGATTATTTTTAACCTTAGGCTCTGCTTCTAACTTGGGCCCAAATTGTAAAATGGTCTTACCTATTGGCGATTTCGTTCCAATTCACATTCCAAGTAATATTCGGCATGCTAATTACATTGCCGGTTGCCAAATTGCATTATCTTTTATGGTTTCCGAGATATGGACTATCGATAATTTACACCTTAGGCTCTGCTTCTAACTTGGGCCCAAATTGTAAAATGGTCTTACCTATTGGCGATTTCGTTCCAATTCACATTCCAAGTAATATTCGGCATGCTAATTACATTGCCGGTTGCCAAATTGCATTATCTTTTATAGTTTCCGAGATATGGACTATCGATAATTTACACCTTAGGCTCTGCTTCTAACTTGAGCCCAAATTGTAAAATGGTCTTATCTATTGGCGATTTCGTTCCAATTCACATTCCAAGTAATATTCGGCATGCTAATTACATTGCCGGTTGCCAAATTGCATTATCTCTTATAGTTTCCCAGATATGGACTATCGATAATTTACACCTTAGGCTCTGCTTCTAACTTGGGCCCAAATTGTAAAATGGCCTTATCTATTGGCGATTTCGTTCCAATTCACATTCCAAGTAATATTCGGCATGCTAATTACATTGCCGGTTGCCAAATTGCATTATCTCTTATAGTTTCCCAGATATGGACTATCGATAATTTACACCTTAGGCTCTGCTTCTAACTTGGGCCCAAATTGTAAAATGGTCTTATCTATTGGCGATTTCGTTCCAATTCACATTCCAAGTAATATTCGGCATGCTAATTACATTGCCGGTTGCCAAATTGCATTATCTTTTATAGTTTCCGAGATATGGACTATCGATAATTTACACCTTAGGCTCTGCTTCTAACTTGGGCCCAAATTGTAAAATGGTCTTACCTATTGGCGATTTCGTTGCAATTCACATTCCAAGTAGTATTCGGCATGCTAATTACATTGCCGGTTGCCAAATTGCATTATCTCTTATAGTTTCCGAGATATGGACTATCGATAATTTACACCTTAGGCTCTGCTTCTAACTTGGGCCCAAATTGTAAAATGGTCTTATCTATTGGCGATTTCGTTCCAATTCACATTCCAAGTAATATTCGGCATGCTAATTACATTGCCAGTTGCCAAATTGCATTATCTCTTATAGTTTCCGAGATATGGACTATCGATAATTTACACCTTAGGCTCTGCTTCTAACTTGGGCCCAAATTGTAAAATGGTCTTATCTAATGGCGATTTCGTTCCAATTCACATTCCAAGTAATATTCGGCATGCTAATTACATTTCCGGTTGCCAAATTGCATTATCTCTTATAGTTTCCGAGATATGGACTATCGATTATTTACACCTTAGGCTCTGCTTCTAACTTGGGCCCAAATTGTAAAATGGTCTTATCTATTGGCGATTTCGTTCCAATTCACTTTCCAAGTAATATTCGGCATGCTAATTACATTGCCGGTTGCCAAATTGCATTATCTCTTATAGTTTCCGAGATATGGACTATCGATAATTTACACCTTAGGCTCTGCTTCTAACTTGGGCCCAAATTGTAAAATGGTCTTATCTATTGGCGATTTCGTTCCAATTCACTCTCCAAGTAATATTCGGCATGCTAATTACATTGCCGGTTGCCAAATTGCATTATCTTTTATAGTTTCCGACATATGGACTATCGATAATTTACACCTTAGGCTCTGCTTCTAACTTGGGCTCAAATTGTAAAATGGTCTTATCTATTGGCGATTTCGTTCCAATTCACATTCCAAGTAATATTCGGCATGCTAATTGCATTGCCGGTTGCCAAATTGCATTATCTCTTATAGTTTCCGAGATATGGACTATCGATAATTTACACCTTAGGCTCTGCTTCTAACTTGGGCCCAAATTGTAAAATGGTCTTATCTATTGGCGATTTCGTTCCAATTCACATTCCAAGTAATATTCGGCATGCTAATTACATTACCGGTGGCCAAGTTGCATTATCTCTTATAGTTTCCGAGATATGGACTATCGATAATTTACACTTAGGCTCTGCTTCTAACTTGGGCCCAAATTGTAAAATGGTCTTATCTATTGGCGATTTCGTTCCAATTCACATTCCAAGTAATATTCGGCATGCTAATTACATTACCGGTGGCCAAGTTGCATTATCTCTTATAGTTTCCGAGATATGGACTATCGATAATTTACACCTTAGGCTCTGCTTCTAACTTGTGCACAAATTGTAAAATGGTCTTATCTATTGGCGATTTCGTTCCAATTCACATTTCAAGTAATATTTGGCATGCTAATTACATTGCCGTTTGCCAAATTGCATTATCTCTTATAGTTTCCGAGATATGGACTATCGATTATTTTTAACCTTAGGCTCTGCGTCTAACTTGGGCCCAAACTGTAAAATGGTCTTATCTATTGGCGATTTCGTTCCAATTCACATTCCAAATAATATTCGTCATGCTAATTACATTGCCGGTTGCCAAATTGCATTATCTCTTATAGTTTCCGAGATATGGACTATCGATAATTTACACCTTAGGCTCTGCTTCTAACTTGGGCCCAAATTGTTAAATGGTCTTATCTATTGGCGACTTCGTTCCACTTCACATTCCAAGTAATATTCGGCATGCTAATTACATTGCCGGCGGCCAAGTTGCATTATCTCTTATAGTTTACGAGATATGGACTATCGATAATTTACACCTTAGGCTCTGCTTCTAACTTGGGCCCAAATTGTAAAATGGTCTTATCTATTGGCGATTTCGTTCCAATTCACATTCCAAGTAATATTCGGCATGCTAACTACATTGCCGGTTGCCAAATTGCATTATCTCTTATAGTTTCCGAGATATGGACTATCGATAATTTACACCTTAGGCTCTGCTTCTAACTTGGGCCCAAATTGTAAAATGGTCTTATCTATTGGCGATTTCGTTCCAATTCACATTCCAAGTAATATTCGGCATGCTAATTACATTGTCGGTTGCCAAATTGCATTATCTCTTATAGTTTCCGAGATATGGACTATCGATAATTTACACCTTAGGCTCTGCTTCTAACTTGGGCCCAAATTGTAAAATCGTCTTATCTATTGGCGATTTCGTTCCAATTCACATTCCAAGTAATATTCGGCATGGTAATTACATTTTCGGTTGCCAAACTGCATTATCTCTTATAGTTTCCGAGATATGGACTATCGATAATTTATACCTTAGGCTCTGCTTCTAACTTGGGCCCAAATTGTAAAATGGTCTTACCTATTGGCGATTTCGTTCCAATTCACATTCCAAGTAATATTCGGCATGCTAATTACATTGCCGGTTGCCAAATTGCATTATCTCTTATAGTTTCCGAGATATGGACTATCGATAATTTACACCTTAGGCTCTGCTTCTAACTTGGGCCCAAATTGTAAAATGGTCTTATCTATTGGCGATTTCGTCTCAATTCACATTCCAAGTAATATTCGGCATGCTAATTACATTGCCGGTTGCGAAATTGCATTATCTCTTATAGTTTCCGAGATATGGACTATCGATAATTTACACCTTAGGCTCTGCTTCTAAGTTGGGCCCAAATTGTAAAATGGTCTTATCTATTGGCGATTTCGTTCCAATTCACATTCCAAGTAATATTCGGCATGCTAATTACATTGCCGGTTGCCAAATTGTATTATCTCTTATAGTTTCCGAGATATGGACTATCGATAATTTACACCTTAGGCTCTGCTTCTAACTTGGGCCCAAATTGTAAAATGGTCTTATCTATTGGCGATTTCGTTCCAATTCACATTCCAAGTAATATTTGACATGCTAATTACATTGCCGTTTGCCAAATTGCATTATCTTTTATAGTTTCCGAGATATGGACTATCGATTATTTTTAACCTTAGGCTCTGCGTCTAACTTGGGCCCAAACTGTAAAATGGTCTTATCTATTGGCGATTTCGTTCCAATTCACATTCCAAATAATATTCGTCATGCTAATTACATTGCCGGTTGCCAAATTGCATTATCTCTTATAGTTTCCGAGATATGGACTATCGATAATTTACACCTTAGGCTCTGCTTCTAACTTGGGCCCAAATGGTTAAATGGTCTTATCTATTGGCGACTTCGTTCCACTTCACATTCCAAGTAATATTCGGCATGCTAATTACATTGCCGGCGGCCAAGTTGCATTATCTCTTATAGTTTACGAGATATGGACTATCGATAATTTACACCTTAGGCTCTGCTTCTAACTTGGGCCCAAATTGTAAAATGGTCTTATCTATTGGCGATTTCGTTCCAATTCACATTCCAAGTAATATTCGGCATGCTAACTACATTGCCGGTTGCCAAATTGCATTATCTCTTATAGTTTCCGAGATATGGACTATCGATAATTTACACCTTAGGCTCTGCTTCTAACTTGGGCCCAAATTGTAAAATGGTC
This sequence comes from Rhynchophorus ferrugineus, assembly GCF_030347505.1. NCBI lineage: Eukaryota > Metazoa > Arthropoda > Insecta > Coleoptera > Curculionidae > Rhynchophorus > Rhynchophorus ferrugineus. Next base: position 178,115 of record NW_027472869.1, read on the forward strand.
TTCTCTATTGGCGATTTCGTTCCAATTCACATTCCTAGTAATATTCGGCAGGCTAATTACATTGCCGGTTGCCAAATTGCATTATCTCTTATAGTTTCCGAGATATGGACTATCGATAATTTACACCTTAGGCTCTGCTTCTAACTTGGGCCCAAATTGTAAAATGGTCTTATCTATTGGCGATTTCGTTCCAATTCACATTCCAAGTAATATTCGGCATGCTAATTACATTGCCGGTTGCCAAATTGAATTATCTCTTATAGTTTCCGAGATATGGACTATCGATAATTTACACCTTAGGCTCTGCTTCTAACTTGGGCCCAAATTGTAAAATGGTCTTACCTATTGGCGATTTCGTTCCAAATCACATTCCAAGTAATATTCGGCATGCTAATTACATTGCCGGTTGCCAAATTGCATTATCTCTTATAGTTTCCGAGATATGGACTATCGATAATTTACACCTTAGGCTCTGCTTCTAACTTGGGCCCAAATTGTAAAATGGTCTTATCTATTGGCGATTTCGTTCCAATTCACACTCCAATTAATATTCGGCATGCTAATTACATTGCCGGTTGCCAAATTGCATTATCTCTTATAGTTTCCGAGATATGGACTATCGATAATTTACACCTTAGGCTCTGCTTCTAACTTGGGCCCAAATTGTAAAATGGTCTTATCTATTTGCGATTACGTTCCAATTCACATTCCAAGTAATATTCGGCATGCTAATTACATTGCCGGTTGCCAAATTGCATTATCTCTTATAGTTTCCGAGATATGGACTATCGATAATTTACACCTTAGGCTCTGCTTCTAACTTGGGCCCAAATTGTAAAATGGTCTTATCTATTGGCGATTTCCTTCCAATTCACATTCCAAGTAATATTCGGCATGCTAATTACATTGCCGGTTGCCAAATTGCATTATTTCTTATAGTTTCCGAGATATGGACTATCGATAATTTACACCTTAGGCTCTGCTTCTAACTTGGGCCCAAATTGTAAAATGGTCTTCTCTATTGGCGATTTCGTTCCAATTCACATTCCAAGTAATATTCGGCATGCTAATTACATTGCCGGTTGCCAAATTGCATTATCTCTTATAGTTTCCGAGATATGGACTATCGATAATTTACACCTTAGGCTCTGCTTCTAACTTGGGCCCAAATTGTAAAATGGTCTAGGTTCGTCCATCGATCGATGGACGATTTCGTTCCAATTCACATTCCAAGTAATATTCGGCATGCTAATTACATTGCCGGTTGCCAAATTGCATTATCTCTTATAGTTTCCGAGATATGGACTATCGATAATTTACACCTTAGGCTCTGCTTCTAACTTGGGCCCAAATTGTAAAATGGTCTTATCTATTGGCGATTTCGTTCCAATTCACATTCCAAGTAATATTCGGCATGCTAATTACATTGCCGGTTGCCAAATTGCATTATCTCTTATAGTTTCCGAGATATGGACTATCCATAATTTACACCTTAGGCTCTGCTTCTAACTTGGGCCCAAATTGTAAAATGGTCTTATCTATTGGCGATTTCGTTCCAATTCACATTCCAAGTAATATTTGGCATGCTAATTACATTGCCGGTTGCCAAATTGAATTATCTCTTATAGTTTCCGAGATATGGACTATCGATATTTTACACCTTAGGCTCTGCTTCTAACTTGGGCCCAAATGGTAAAATGGTCTTATCTATTGGCGATTTCGTTCCAATACACATTCCAAGTAATATTCGGCATGCTAATTACATTGCCGGTTGCCAAATTGCATTATCTCTTATAGTTTCCGAGATATGGACTATCAATAATTGACACCTTAGGCTCTGCTTCTAACTTGGGCCCAAATTGTAAAATGGTCTTATCTATTGGCTATTTCGTTCCAATTCACATTCCAAGTAATATTCGGCATGCTAATTACATTGCCGGTTGCCAAATTGAATTATCTCTTATAGTTTCCGAGATATGGACTATCGATAATTTACACCTTAGGCTCTGCTTCTAACTTGGGCCCAAATTGTAAAATGGTCTTACCTATTGGCGATTTCGTTCCAATTCACATTCCAAGTAATATTCGGCATGCTAATTACATTGCCGGTTGCCAAATTGCATTATCTCTTATAGTTTCCGAGATATGGACTATCGATAATTTACACCTTAGGCTCTGCTTCTAACTTGGGCCCAAATTGTAAAATGGTCTTATCTATTGGCGATTTCGTTCCAATTCACATTCCAAGTAATATTCGGCATGCTAATTACATTGCCGGTTGCCAAATTGCATTATCTCTTATAGTTTCCGAGATATGGACTATCGATAATTTACACCTTAGGCTCTGCTTCTAACTTGGGCCCAAATTGTAAAATGGTCTTATCTATTGGCGATTTCGTTCCAATTCACATTCCAAGTAATATTCGGCATGCTAATTACATTGCCGGTTGCCAAATTGCATTATCTCTTATAGTTTCCGAGATATGGACTATCGATAATTTACACCTTAGGCTCTGCTTCTAACTTGGGCCCAAATTGTAAAATGGTCTTATCTATTGGCGATTTCGTTCCAATTCACACTCCAAGTAATATTCGGCATGCTAATTACATTGCCGGTTGCGAAATTGCATTATCTCTTATAGTTTCCGAGATATGGACTATCAATAATTTACACCTTAGGCTCTGCTTCTAACTTGGGCCCAAATTGTAAAATGGTCTTATCTATTGGCGATTTCGTTCCAATTCACATTCCAAGTAATATTCGGCATACTAATTACATTGCCGGTTGCCAAATTGCATTATCTCTTATAGTTTCCGAGATATGGACTATCGATAATTTACACCTTAGGCTCTGCTTCTAACTTGGGTCCAAATTGTAAAATGGTCTTATCTATTGGCGATTTCGTTCCAATTCACATTCCAAGTAATATTCGGCATGCAAATTACATTGCCGGTTGCCAAATTGCATTATCTCTTATAGTTTCCGAGATATGGACTATCGATAATTGACACCTTAGGCTTTGCTTCTAACTTGGGCCCAAATTGTAAAATGGTCTTTTCTATTGGCGATTTCGTTCCAATTCACATTCCAAGTAATATTCGGCATGCTAATTACATTGCCGGTTGCCAAATTGCATTATCTCTTATAGTTTCCGAGATATGGACTATCGATAATTTACACCTTAGGCTCTGCTTCTAACTTGGGCCCAAATTGTAAAATGGTCTTATCTATTGGCGATTTCGTTCCAATTCACATTCCAAGTAATATTCGGCATGCTAATTACATTGCCGGTTGCGAAATTGCATTATCTCTTATAGTTTCCGAGATATGGACTATCAATAATTTACACCTTAGGCTCTGCTTCTAACTTGGGCCCAAATTGTAAAATGGTCTTATCTATTGGCGATTTCGTTCCAATTCACATTCCAAGTAATATTCGGCATGCTAATTACATTGCCGGTTGCCAAATTGCATTATCTCTTATAGTTTCAGAGATATGGACTATCGATAATTTACACCTTAGGCTCTGCTTCTAACTTGGGCCCAAATTGTAAAATGGTCTTATCTATTGGCAATTTCGTTCCAATTCACATTCCAAGTAATATTCGGCATGCTAATTACATTGCCGGTTGCCAAATTGCATTATCTCTTATAGTTTCCGAGATATGGACTATCGATAATTTACACCTTAGGCTCTGCTTCTAACTTGGGCCCAAATTGTAAAATGGTCTTATCTATTGGCGATTTCGTTCCAATTCACATTCCAATTAATATTCGGCATGCTAATTACATTGCCGGTTGCCAAATTGCATTATCTCTTATAGTTTCCGAGATATGGACTATCGATAATTTACACCTTAGGCTTTGCTTCTAACTTGGGCCCAAATTGTAAAATGGTCTTATCTATTGGCGATTTCGTTCCAATTCACATTCCAAGTAATATTCGGCATGCTAATTACATTGCCGGTTGCCAAATTGCATTATCTCTTATAGTTTCCGAGATATGGACTATCAATAATTTACACCTTAGGCTCTGCTTCTAACTTGGGCCCAAATTGTAAAATGGTCTTATCTATTGGCGATTTCGTTCCAATTCACACTCCAAGTAATATTCGGCATGCTAATTACATTGCCGGTTGCGAAATTGCATTATCTCTTATAGTTTCCGAGATATGGACTATCAATAATTTACACCTTAGGCTCTGCTTCTAACTTGGGCCCAAATTGTAAAATGGTCTTATCTATTGGCGATTTCGTTCCAATTCACATTCCAAGTAATATTCGGCATGCTAATTACATTGCCGGTTGCCAAATTGCATTATCTCTTATAGTTTCCGAGATATGGACTATCGATAATTTACACCTTAGGCTCTGCTTCTAACTTGGGTCCAAATTGTAAAATGGTCTTATCTATTGGCGAATTCGTTCCAATTCACATTCCAAGTAATATTCGGCATGCTAATTACATTGCCGGTTGCCAAATTGCATTATCTCCTATAGTTTCCGAGATATGGACTATCGATAATTTACACCTTAGGCTCTGCTTCTAACTTGGGCCCAAATTGTAAAATGGTCTTATCTATTGGCGATTTCGTTCCAATTCACATTCCAAGTAATATTCGGCATGCTAATTACATTGCCGGTTGCCAAATTGCATTATCTCTTATAGTTTCCGAGATATGGACTATCGATAATTTACACCTTAGGCTCTGCTTCTAACTTGGGCCCAAATTGTAAAATGGTCTTATCTATTGGCGATTTCGTTCCAATTCACATTCCAATTAATATTCGGCATGCTAATTACATTGCCGGTTGCCAAATTGCATTATCTCTTATAGTTTCCGAGATATGGACTATCGATAATTTACACCTTAGGCTCTGCTTCTAACTTGGGCCCAAATTGTAAAATGGTCTTATCTATTGGCGATTTCGTTCCAATTCACATTCCAAGTAATATTCGGCATGCTAATTGCATTGCCGGTTGTCAAATTGCATTATCTCTTATAGTTTCCGAGATATGGACTATCGATAATTTACACCTTAGGCTCTGCTTCTAACTTGGGCCCAAATTGTAAAATGGTCTTATCTATTTGCGATTTCGTTCCAATTCACATTCCAAGTAACATTCGGCATGATAATTACATTGCCGTTTGCCAAATTGCATTATCTCTTATAGTTTCCGAGATATGGACTATCGATAATTTACACCTTAGGCTCTGCTTCTAACTTGGGCCCAAATTGTAAAATGGTCTTATCTATTGGCGATTTCATTCCAATTCACATTCCAAGTAATATTCGGCATGCTAATCACATTGCCGGTTGCCAAATTGAATTATCTCTTATAGTTTCCGAGATATGGACTATCGATAATTTACACCTTAGGCTCTGCTTCTAACTTGGGCCCAAATTGTAAAATGGTCTTACCTATTGGCGATTTCGTTCCAATTCACATTCCAAGTAGTATTCGGCATGCTAATTACATTGCCGGTTGCCAAATTGCATTATCTCTTATAGTTTCCGAGATATGGACTATCGATAATTTACACCTTAGGCTCTGCTTCTAACTTGGGCCCAAATTGTAAAATGGTCTTATCTATTGGCGATTTCGTTCCAATTCACATTCCAAGTAATATTCGGCATGCTAATTACATTTCCGGTTGCCAAATTGCATTATCTCTTATAGTTTCCGAGATATGGACTATCGATAATTTACACCTTAGGCTCTGCTTCTAACTTGGGCCCAAATTGTAAAATGGTCTTATCTATTGGCAATTTCATACCAATTCACATTCCAAGTGATATTCGGCATGCTAATTACATTGCCGGTTGCCAAATTGAATTATCTCTTATAGTTTCCGAGATATGGACTATCGATAATTTACACCTTAGGCTCTGCTTCTATACTTGGGCCCAAATTGTAAAATGGTCTTATCTATTGGCGATTTCGTTCCAATTCACACTCCAAGTAATATTCGGCATGCTAATTACATTGCCGGTTGCAAAATTGCATTATCTCTTATAGTTTCCGAGATATGGACTATCAATAATTTACACCTTAGGCTCTGCTTCTAACTTGGGACCAAATTGTAAAATGGTCTTATCTATTGGCGATTTCGTTCCAATTCACATTCCAAGTAATATTCGGCATGCTAATTACATTGCCGGTTGCCAAATTGCATTATCTCTTATAGTTTCAGAGATATGGACTATCGATAATTTACACCTTAGGCTCTGCTTCTAACTTGGGCCCAAATTGTAAAATGGTCTTATCTATTGGCAATTTCGTTCCAATTCACATTCCAAGTAATATTCGGCATGCTAATTACATTGCCGGTTGCCAAATTGCATTATCTCTTATAGTTTCAGAGATATGGACTATCGATAATTTACACCTTAGGCTCTGCTTCTAACTTGGGCCCAAATTGTAAAATGGTCTTATCTATTGGCAATTTCGTTCCAATTCACATTCCAAGTAATATTCGGCATGCTAATTACATTGCCGGTTGCCAAATTGCATTATCTCTTATAGTTTCCGAGATATGGACTATCGATAATTTACACCTTAGGCTCTGCTTCTAACTTGGGCCCAAATTGTAAAATGGTCTTATCTATTGGCGATTTCGTTCCAATTCACACTCCAAGTAATATTCGGCATGCTAATTACATTGCCGGTTGCGAAATTGCATTATCTCTTATAGTTTCCGAGATATGGACTATCAATAATTTACACCTTAGGCTCTGCTTCTAACTTGGGCCCAAATTGTAAAATGGTCTTATCTATTGGCGATTTCGTTCCAATTCACATTCCAAGTAATATTCGGCATGCTAATTACATTGCCGGTTGCCAAATTGCATTATCTCTTATAGTTTCAGAGATATGGACTATCGATAATTTACACCTTAGGCTCTGCTTCTAACTTGGGCCCAAATTGTAAAATGGTCTTATCTATTGGCAATTTCGTTCCAATTCACATTCCAAGTAATATTCGGCATGCTAATTACATTGCCGGTTGCCAAATTGCATTATCTCTTATAGTTTCCGAGATATGGACTATCGATAATTTACACCTTAGGCTCTGCTTCTAACTTGGGCCCAAATTGTAAAATGGTCTTATCTATTGGCGATTTCGTTCCAATTCACATTCCAATTAATATTCGGCATGCTAATTACATTGCCGGTTGCCAAATTGCATTATCTCTTATAGTTTCCGAGATATGGACTATCGATAATTTACACCTTAGGCTTTGCTTCTAACTTGGGCCCAAATTGTAAAATGGTCTTATCTATTGGCGATTTCGTTCCAATTCACATTCCAAGTAATATTCGGCATGCTAATTACATTGCCGGTTGCCAAATTGCATTATCTCTTATAGTTTCCGAGATATGGACTATCAATAATTTACACCTTAGGCTCTGCTTCTAACTTGGGCCCAAATTGTAAAATGGTCTTATCTATTGGCGATTTCGTTCCAATTCACACTCCAAGTAATATTCGGCATGCTAATTACATTGCCGGTTGCGAAATTGCATTATCTCTTATAGTTTCCGAGATATGGACTATCAATAATTTACACCTTAGGCTCTGCTTCTAACTTGGGCCCAAATTGTAAAATGGTCTTATCTATTGGCGATTTCGTTCCAATTCACATTCCAAGTAATATTCGGCATGCTAATTACATTGCCGGTTGCCAAATTGCATTATCTCTTATAGTTTCCGAGATATGGACTATCGATAATTTACACCTTAGGCTCTGCTTCTAACTTGGGTCCAAATTGTAAAATGGTCTTATCTATTGGCGAATTCGTTCCAATTCACATTCCAAGTAATATTCGGCATGCTAATTACATTGCCGGTTGCCAAATTGCATTATCTCCTATAGTTTCCGAGATATGGACTATCGATAATTTACACCTTAGGCTCTGCTTCTAACTTGGGCCCAAATTGTAAAATGGTCTTATCTATTGGCGATTTCGTTCCAATTCACATTCCAAGTAATATTCGGCATGCTAATTACATTGCCGGTTGCCAAATTGCATTATCTCTTATAGTTTCCGAGATATGGACTATCGATAATTTACACCTTAGGCTCTGCTTCTAACTTGGGCCCAAATTGTAAAATGGTCTTATCTATTGGCGATTTCGTTCCAATTCACATTCCAATTAATATTCGGCATGCTAATTACATTGCCGGTTGCCAAATTGCATTATCTCTTATAGTTTCCGAGATATGGACTATCGATAATTTACACCTTAGGCTCTGCTTCTAACTTGGGCCCAAATTGTAAAATGGTCTTATCTATTGGCGATTTCGTTCCAATTCACATTCCAAGTAATATTCGGCATGCTAATTGCATTGCCGGTTGTCAAATTGCATTATCTCTTATAGTTTCCGAGATATGGACTATCGATAATTTACACCTTAGGCTCTGCTTCTAACTTGGGCCCAAATTGTAAAATGGTCTTATCTATTTGCGATTTCGTTCCAATTCACATTCCAAGTAACATTCGGCATGCTAATTACATTGCCGTTTGCCAAATTGCATTATCTCTTATAGTTTCCGAGATATGGACTATCGATAATTTACACCTTAGGCTCTGCTTCTAACTTGGGCCCAAATTGTAAAATGGTCTTATCTATTGGCGATTTCGTTCCAATTCACACTCCAAGTAATATTCGGCATGCTAATTACATTGCCGGTTGCGAAATTGCATTATCTCTTATAGTTTCCGAGATATGGACTATCAATAATTTACACCTTAGGCTCTGCTTCTAACTTGGGCCCAAATTGTAAAATGGTCTTATCTATTGGCGATTTCGTTCCAATTCACATTCCAAGTAATATTCGGCATGCTAATTACATTGCCGGTTGCCAAATTGCATTATCTCTTATAGTTTCCGAGATATGGACTATCGATAATTTACACCTTAGGCTCTGCTTCTAACTTGGGTCCAAATTGTAAAATGGTCTTATCTATTGGCGATTTCGTTCCAATTCACATTCCAAGTAATATTCGGCATGCAAATTACATTGCCGGTTGCCAAATTGCATTATCTCTTATAGTTTCCGAGATATGGACTATCGATAATTGACACCTTAGGCTTTGCTTCTAACTTGGGCCCAAATTGTAAAATGGTCTTTTCTATTGGCGATTTCGTTCCAATTCACATTCCAAGTAATATTCGGCATGCTAATTACATTGCCGGTTGCCAAATTGCATTATCTCTTATAGTTTCCGAGATATGGACTATCGATAATTTACACCTTAGGCTCTGCTTCTAACTTGGGCCCAAATTGTAAAATGGTCTTATCTATTGGCGATTTCGTTCCAATTCACACTCCAAGTAATATTCGGCATGCTAATTACATTGCCGGTTGCGAAATTGCATTATCTCTTATAGTTTCCGAGATATGGACTATCAATAATTTACACCTTAGGCTCTGCTTCTAACTTGGGCCCAAATTGTAAAATGGTCTTATCTATTGGCGATTTCGTTCCAATTCACATTCCAAGTAATATTCGGCATGCTAATTACATTGCCGGTTGCCAAATTGCATTATCTCTTATAGTTTCAGAGATATGGACTATCGATAATTTACACCTTAGGCTCTGCTTCTAACTTGGGCCCAAATTGTAAAATGGTCTTATCTATTGGCAATTTCGTTCCAATTCACATTCCAAGTAATATTCGGCATGCTAATTACATTGCCGGTTGCCAAATTGCATTATCTCTTATAGTTTCCGAGATATGGACTATCGATAATTTACACCTTAGGCTCTGCTTCTAACTTGGGCCCAAATTGTAAAATGGTCTTATCTATTGGCGATTTCGTTCCAATTCACATTCCAATTAATATTCGGCATGCTAATTACATTGCCGGTTGCCAAATTGCATTATCTCTTATAGTTTCCGAGATATGGACTATCGATAATTTACACCTTAGGCTTTGCTTCTAACTTGGGCCCAAATTGTAAAATGGTCTTATCTATTGGCGATTTCGTTCCAATTCACATTCCAAGTAATATTCGGCATGCTAATTACATTGCCGGTTGCCAAATTGCATTATCTCTTATAGTTTCCGAGATATGGACTATCAATAATTTACACCTTAGGCTCTGCTTCTAACTTGGGCCCAAATTGTAAAATGGTCTTATCTATTGGCGATTTCGTTCCAATTCACACTCCAAGTAATATTCGGCATGCTAATTACATTGCCGGTTGCGAAATTGCATTATCTCTTATAGTTTCCGAGATATGGACTATCAATAATTTACACCTTAGGCTCTGCTTCTAACTTGGGCCCAAATTGTAAAATGGTCTTATCTATTGGCGATTTCGTTCCAATTCACATTCCAAGTAATATTCGGCATGCTAATTACATTGCCGGTTGCCAAATTGCATTATCTCTTATAGTTTCCGAGATATGGACTATCGATAATTTACACCTTAGGCTCTGCTTCTAACTTGGGTCCAAATTGTAAAATGGTCTTATCTATTGGCGAATTCGTTCCAATTCACATTCCAAGTAATATTCGGCATGCTAATTACATTGCCGGTTGCCAAATTGCATTATCTCCTATAGTTTCCGAGATATGGACTATCGATAATTTACACCTTAGGCTCTGCTTCTAACTTGGGCCCAAATTGTAAAATGGTCTTATCTATTGGCGATTTCGTTCCAATTCACATTCCAAGTAATATTCGGCATGCTAATTACATTGCCGGTTGCCAAATTGCATTATCTCTTATAGTTTCCGAGATATGGACTATCGATAATTTACACCTTAGGCTCTGCTTCTAACTTGGGCCCAAATTGTAAAATGGTCTTATCTATTGGCGATTTCGTTCCAATTCACATTCCAATTAATATTCGGCATGCTAATTACATTGCCGGTTGCCAAATTGCATTATCTCTTATAGTTTCCGAGATATGGACTATCGATAATTTACACCTTAGGCTCTGCTTCTAACTTGGGCCCAAATTGTAAAATGGTCTTATCTATTGGCGATTTCGTTCCAATTCACATTCCAAGTAATATTCGGCATGCTAATTGCATTGCCGGTTGTCAAATTGCATTATCTCTTATAGTTTCCGAGATATGGACTATCGATAATTTACACCTTAGGCTCTGCTTCTAACTTGGGCCCAAATTGTAAAATGGTCTTATCTATTTGCGATTTCGTTCCAATTCACATTCCAAGTAACATTCGGCATGATAATTACATTGCCGTTTGCCAAATTGCATTATCTCTTATAGTTTCCGAGATATGGACTATCGATAATTTACACCTTAGGCTCTGCTTCTAACTTGGGCCCAAATTGTAAAATGGTCTTATCTATTGGCGATTTCATTCCAATTCACATTCCAAGTAATATTCGGCATGCTAATCACATTGCCGGTTGCCAAATTGAATTATCTCTTATAGTTTCCGAGATATGGACTATCGATAATTTACACCTTAGGCTCTGCTTCTAACTTGGGCCCAAATTGTAAAATGGTCTTACCTATTGGCGATTTCGTTCCAATTCACATTCCAAGTAGTATTCGGCATGCTAATTACATTGCCGGTTGCCAAATTGCATTATCTCTTATAGTTTCCGAGATATGGACTATCGATAATTTACACCTTAGGCTCTGCTTCTAACTTGGGCCCAAATTGTAAAATGGTCTTATCTATTGGCGATTTCGTTCCAATTCACATTCCAAGTAATATTCGGCATGCTAATTACATTTCCGGTTGCCAAATTGCATTATCTCTTAGAGTTTCCGAGATATGGACTATCGATAATTTACACCTTAGGCTCTGCTTCTAACTTGGGCCCAAATTGTAAAATGGTCTTATCTATTGGCAATTTCATACCAATTCACATTCCAAGTGATATTCGGCATGCTAATTACATTGCCGGTTGCCAAATTGAATTATCTCTTATAGTTTCCGAGATATGGACTATCGATAATTTACACCTTAGGCTCTGCTTCTATACTTGGGCCCAAATTGTAAAATGGTCTTATCTATTGGCGATTTCGTTCCAATTCACACTCCAAGTAATATTCGGCATGCTAATTACATTGCCGGTTGCAAAATTGCATTATCTCTTATAGTTTCCGAGATATGGACTATCAATAATTTACACCTTAGGCTCTGCTTCTAACTTGGGACCAAATTGTAAAATGGTCTTATCTATTGGCGATTTCGTTCCAATTCACATTCCAAGTAATATTCGGCATGCTAATTACATTGCCGGTTGCCAAATTGCATTATCTCTTATAGTTTCAGAGATATGGACTATCGATAATTTACACCTTAGGCTCTGCTTCTAACTTGGGCCCAAATTGTAAAATGGTCTTATCTATTGGCAATTTCGTTCCAATTCACATTCCAAGTAATATTCGGCATGCTAATTACATTGCCGGTTGCCAAATTGCATTATCTCTTATAGTTTCAGAGATATGGACTATCGATAATTTACACCTTAGGCTCTGCTTCTAACTTGGGCCCAAATTGTAAAATGGTCTTATCTATTGGCAATTTCGTTCCAATTCACATTCCAAGTAATATTCGGCATGCTAATTACATTGCCGGTTGCCAAATTGCATTATCTCTTATAGTTTCCGAGATATGGACTATCGATAATTTACACCTTAGGCTCTGCTTCTAACTTGGGCCCAAATTGTAAAATGGTCTTATCTATTGGCGATTTCGTTCCAATTCACACTCCAAGTAATATTCGGCATGCTAATTACATTGCCGGTTGCGAAATTGCATTATCTCTTATAGTTTCCGAGATATGGACTATCAATAATTTACACCTTAGGCTCTGCTTCTAACTTGGGCCCAAATTGTAAAATGGTCTTATCTATTGGCGATTTCGTTCCAATTCACATTCCAAGTAATATTCGGCATGCTAATTACATTGCCGGTTGCCAAATTGCATTATCTCTTATAGTTTCAGAGATATGGACTATCGATAATTTACACCTTAGGCTCTGCTTCTAACTTGGGCCCAAATTGTAAAATGGTCTTATCTATTGGCAATTTCGTTCCAATTCACATTCCAAGTAATATTCGGCATGCTAATTACATTGCCGGTTGCCAAATTGCATTATCTCTTATAGTTTCCGAGATATGGACTATCGATAATTTACACCTTAGGCTCTGCTTCTAACTTGGGCCCAAATTGTAAAATGGTCTTATCTATTGGCGATTTCGTTCCAATTCACATTCCAATTAATATTCGGCATGCTAATTACATTGCCGGTTGCCAAATTGCATTATCTCTTATAGTTTCCGAGATATGGACTATCGATAATTTACACCTTAGGCTTTGCTTCTAACTTGGGCCCAAATTGTAAAATGGTCTTATCTATTGGCGATTTCGTTCCAATTCACATTCCAAGTAATATTCGGCATGCTAATTACATTGCCGGTTGCCAAATTGCATTATCTCTTATAGTTTCCGAGATATGGACTATCAATAATTTACACCTTAGGCTCTGCTTCTAACTTGGGCCCAAATTGTAAAATGGTCTTATCTATTGGCGATTTCGTTCCAATTCACACTCCAAGTAATATTCGGCATGCTAATTACATTGCCGGTTGCGAAATTGCATTATCTCTTATAGTTTCCGAGATATGGACTATCAATAATTTACACCTTAGGCTCTGCTTCTAACTTGGGCCCAAATTGTAAAATGGTCTTATCTATTGGCGATTTCGTTCCAATTCACATTCCAAGTAATATTCGGCATGCTAATTACATTGCCGGTTGCCAAATTGCATTATCTCTTATAGTTTCCGAGATATGGACTATCGATAATTTACACCTTAGGCTCTGCTTCTAACTTGGGTCCAAATTGTAAAATGGTCTTATCTATTGGCGAATTCGTTCCAATTCACATTCCAAGTAATATTCGGCATGCTAATTACATTGCCGGTTGCCAAATTGCATTATCTCCTATAGTTTCCGAGATATGGACTATCGATAATTTACACCTTAGGCTCTGCTTCTAACTTGGGCCCAAATTGTAAAATGGTCTTATCTATTGGCGATTTCGTTCCAATTCACATTCCAAGTAATATTCGGCATGCTAATTACATTGCCGGTTGCCAAATTGCATTATCTCTTATAGTTTCCGAGATATGGACTATCGATAATTTACACCTTAGGCTCTGCTTCTAACTTGGGCCCAAATTGTAAAATGGTCTTATCTATTGGCGATTTCGTTCCAATTCACATTCCAATTAATATTCGGCATGCTAATTACATTGCCGGTTGCCAAATTGCATTATCTCTTATAGTTTCCGAGATATGGACTATCGATAATTTACACCTTAGGCTCTGCTTCTAACTTGGGCCCAAATTGTAAATGGTCTTATCTATTGGCGATTTCGTTCCAATTCACATTCCAAGTAATATTCGGCATGCTAATTGCATTGCCGGTTGTCAAATTGCATTTATCTCTTATAGTTCCGAGATATGGACTATCGATAATTTACACCTTAGGCTCTGCTTCTAACTTGGGCCCAAATTGTAAAATGGTCTTATCTATTTGCGATTTCGTTCCAATTCACATTCCAAGTAACATTCGGCATGATAATTACATTGCCGTTTGCCAAATTGCATTATCTCTTATAGTTTCCGAGATATGGACTATCGATAATTTACACCTTAGGCTCTGCTTCTAACTTGGGCCCAAATTGTAAAATGGTCTTATCTATTGGCGATTTCATTCCAATTCACATTCCAAGTAATATTCGGCATGCTAATCACATTGCCGGTTGCCAAATTGAATTATCTCTTATAGTTTCCGAGATATGGACTATCGATAATTTACAACCTTAGGCTCTGCTTCTAACTTGGGCCCAAATTGTAAAATGGTCTTACCTATTGGCGATTTCGTTCCAATTCACATTCCAAGTAGTATTCGGCATGCTAATTACATTGCCGGTTGCCAAATTGCATTATCTCTTATAGTTTCCGAGATATGGACTATCGATAATTTACACCTTAGGCTCTGCTTCTAACTTGGGCCCAAATTGTAAAATGGTCTTATCTATTGGCGATTTCGTTCCAATTCACATTCCAAGTAATATTCGGCATGCTAATTACATTTCCGGTTGCCAAATTGCATTATCTCTTATAGTTTCCGAGATATGGACTATCGATAATTTACACCTTAGGCTCTGCTTCTAACTTGGGCCCAAATTGTAAAATGGTCTTATCTATTGGCAATTTCATACCAATTCACATTCCAAGTGATATTCGGCATGCTAATTACATTGCCGGTTGCCAAATTGAATTATCTCTTATAGTTTCCGAGATATGGACTATCGATAATTTACACCTTAGGCTCTGCTTCTATACTTGGGCCCAAATTGTAAAATGGTCTTATCTATTGGCGATTTCGTTCCAATTCACACTCCAAGTAATATTCGGCATGCTAATTACATTGCCGGTTGCAAAATTGCATTATCTCTTATAGTTTCCGAGATATGGACTATCAATAATTTACACCTTAGGCTCTGCTTCTAACTTGGGACCAAATTGTAAATGGTCTTATCTATTGGCGATTTCGTTCCAATTCACATTCCAAGTAATATTCGGCATGCTAATTACATTGCCGGTTGCCAAATTGCATTATCTCTTATAGTTTCAGAGATATGGACTATCGATAATTTACACCTTAGGCTCTGCTTCTAACTTGGGCCCAAAATTGTAAAATGGTCTTATCTATTGGCAATTTCGTTCCAATTCACATTCCAAGTAATATTCGGCATGCTAATTACATTGCCGGTTGCCAAATTGCATTATCTCTTATAGTTTCCGAGATATGGGACTATCGATAATTTACACCTTAGGCTCTGCTTCTAACTTGGGCCCAAATTGTAAAATGGTCTTATCTATTGGCGATTTCGTTCCAATTCACATTCCAATTAATATTCGGCATGCTAATTACATTGCCGGTTGCCAAATTGCATTATCTCTTATAGTTTCCGAGATATGGACTATCGATAATTTACACCTTAGGCTCTGCTTCTAACTTGGGTCCAAATTGTAAAATGGTCTTATCTATTGGCGATTTCGTTCCAATTCACATTCCAAGTAATATTCGGCATGCTAATTACATTGCCGGTTGCCAAATTGCATTATCTCTTATAGTTTCCGAGATATGGACTATCGATAATTTACACCTTAGGCTCTGCTTCCTAACTTGGGCCCAAATTGTAAAAATGGTCTTATCTATTGCGATTTCGTTCCAATTCACATTCCAAGTAATATTCGGCATGCTAATTACATTGCCGGTTGCCAAATTGCATTATCTCTTATAGTTTCCGAGATATGGACTATCGATAATTTACACCTTAGGCTCTGCTTCTAACTTGGGCCCAAATTGTAAAATGGTCTTATCTATTGGAGGTTCGTTCCAATTCACACTCCAAGTAATATTCGGCAAGCTAATTACATTGCCGGTTGCAAAATTGCATTATCTCTTATAGTTTCCGAGATATGGACTATCAATAATTTACACCTTAGGCTCTGCTTCTAACTTGGGCCCAAATTGTAAATTGGTCTTATCTATTGGCGATTTCGTTCCAATTCACATTCCAAGTAATATTCGGCATGCTAATTACATTGCCGGTTGCCAAATTGCATTATCTCTTATAGTTTCAGAGATATGGACTATCGATAATTTACACCTTAGGCTCTGCTTCTAACTTGGGCCCAAATTGTAAAATGGTCTTATCTATTGGCGATTTCGTTCCAATTCACATTCCAATTAATATTCGGCATGCTAATTACATTGCCGGTTGCCAAATTGCATTATCTCTTATAGTTTCCGAGATATGGACTATCGATAATTTACACCTTAGGCTCTGCTTCTAACTTGGGCCCAAATTGTAAAATGGACTTATCTATTGGCGATTTCGTTCCAATTCACATTCCAAGTAATATTCGGCATGCTAATTACATTGCCGGTTGTCAAATTGCATTATCTCTTATAGTTTCCGAGATATGGACTATCGATAATTTACACCTTAGGCTCTGCTTCTAACTTGGGCCCAAATTGTAAAATGGTCTTATCTATTTGCGATTTCGTTCCAATTCACATTCCAAGTAACATTCGGCATGCTAATTACATTGCCGTTTGCCAAATTGCATTATCTCTTATAGTTTCCGAGATATGGACTATCGATAATTTACACCTTAGGGCTCTGCTTCTAACTTGGGCCCAAATTGTAAAATGGTCTTATCTATTGGCGATTTCGTTCCAATTCACATTCCAAGTAATATTCGGCATGCTAATTACATTGCCGGTTGCCAAATTGCATTATCTCTTATAGTTTCCGAGATATGGACTATCGATAATTTACACCTTAGGCTCTGCTTCTAACTTGGGCCCAAATTGTAAAATGGTCTTATCTATTGGCGATTTCGTTCCAATTCACATTCCAAGTAATATTCGGCATGCTAATTACATTGCCGGTTGCCAAATTGCATTATCTCTTATAGTTTCCGAGATATGGGACTATCGATAATTTACACCTTAGGCTCTGCTTCTAAACTTGGGCCCAAATTGTAAAATGGTCTTATCTATTGGCGATTTCGTTCCAATTCACACTCCAAGTAATATTCGGCATGCTAATTACATTGCCGGTTGCCAAATTGCATTATCTCTTATAGTTTCTGAGATATGGACTATCGATAATTACACCTTAGGCTCTGCTTGTAACTTGGGTCCAAATTGTAAAATGGTCTTATCTATTGGCGATTTCGTTCCAATTCACATTCCAAGTAATATTCGGCATGCAAATTACATTGCCGGTTGCCAAATTGCATTATCTCTTATAGTTTCCGAGATATGGACTATCGATAATTGACACCTTAGGCTTTGCTTCTAACTTGGGCCCAAATTGTAAAATGGTCTTTTCTATTGGCGATTTCGTTCCAATTCACATTCCAAGTAATATTCGGCATGCTAATTACATTGCCGGTTGCCAAATTGCATTATCTCTTATAGTTTCCGAGATATGGACTATCGATAATTTACACCTTAGGCTCTGCTTCTAACTTGGGCCCAAATTGTAAAATGGTCTTATCTATTGGCGATTTCGTTCCAATTCACACTCCAAGTAATATTCGGCATGCTAATTACATTGCCGGTTGCGAAATTGCATTATCTCTTATAGTTTCCGAGATATGGACTATCAATAATTTACACCTTAGGCTCTGCTTCTAACTTGGGCCCAAATTGTAAAATGGTCTTATCTATTGGCGATTTCGTTCCAATTCACATTCCAAGTAATATTCGGCATGCTAATTACATTGCCGGTTGCCAAATTGCATTATCTCTTATAGTTTCCGAGATATGGACTATCGATAATTTACACCATAGGCTCTGCTTCTAACTTGGGTCCAAATTGTAAAATGGTCTTATCTATTGGCGATTTCGTTCCAATTCACATTCCAAGTAATATTCGGCATGCTAATTACATTGCCGGTTGCCAAATTGCATTATCTCTTATAGTTCCGAGATATGGACTATCGATAATTTACACCTTAGGCTCTGCTTCTAACTTGGCCCAAATTGTAAAATGGTCTTATCTATTGGCGATTTCGTTCAATTCACATTCCAAATAATATTCGGCATGCTAATTACATTGCCGTTGCCAAATTGCATTATCTCTTATAGTTTCCGAGATATGGACTATCGATAATTTACACCTTAGGCTCTGCTTCTAACTTGGGCCCAAATTGTAAAATGGTCTTATCTATTGGCGATTTCGTTCCAATTCACACTCCAAGTAATATTCGGCATGCTAATTACATTGCCGGTTGCAAAATTGCATTATCTCTTATAGTTTCCGAGATATGGACTATCAATAATTTACACCTTAGGCTCTGCTTCTAACTTGGGACCAAATTGTAAAATGGTCTTATCTATTGGCGATTTCGTTCCAATTCACATTCCAAGTAATATTCGGCATGCTAATTACATTGCCGGTTGCCAAATTGCATTATCTCTTATAGTTTCAGAGATATGGACTATCGATAATTTACACCTTAGGCTCTGCTTCTAACTTGGGCCCAAATTGTAAAATGGTCTTATCTATTGGCAATTTCGTTCCAATTCACATTCCAAGTAATATTCGGCATGCTAATTACATTGCCGGTTGCCCAAATTGCATTATCTCTTATAGTTTCCGAGATATGGACTATCGATAATTTACACCTTAGGCTCTGCTTCTAACTTGGGCCCAAATTGTAAAATGGTCTTATCTATTGGCGATTTCGTTCCAATTCACATTCCAATTAATATTCGGCATGCTAATTACATTGCCGGTTGCCAAATTGCATATCTCTTATAGTTTCCGAGATATGGACTATCGATAATTTACACCTTAGGCTTTGCTTCTAACTTGGGCCCAAATTGTAAAATGGTCTTATCTATTGGCGATTTCGTTCCAATTCACATTCCAAGTAATATTCGGCATGCTAATTACATTGCCGGTTGCCAAATTGCATTATCTCTTATAGTTTCCGAGATATGGACTATCGATAATTTACACCTTAGGCTCTGCTTCTAACTTGGGCCCAAATTGTAAAATGGTCTTATCTATTGGCGATTTCGTTCCAATTCACACTCCAAGTAATATTCGGCATGCTAATTACATTGCCGGTTGCGAAATTGCATTATCTCTTATAGTTTCCGAGATATGGACTATCAATAATTTACACCTTAGGCTCTGCTTCTAACTTGGGCCCAAATTGTAAAATGGTCTTATCTATTGCGATTTCGTTCCAATTCACATTCCAAGTAATATTCGGCATGCTAATTACATTGCCGGTTGCCAAATTGCATTATCTCTTATAGTTTCCGAGATATGGACTATCGATAATTTACACCTTAGGCTCTGCTTCTAACTTGGGTCCAAATTGTAAAATGGTCTTATCTATTGGCGATTTCGTTCCAATTCACATTCCAAGTAATATTCGGCATGCTAATTACATTGCCGGTTGCCAAATTGCATTATCTCTTATAGTTTCCGAGATATGGACTATCGATAATTTACACCTTAGGCTCTGCTTCTAACTTGGGCCCAAATTGTAAAATGGTCTTATCTATTGGCGATTTCGTTCCAATTCACATTCCAAGTAATATTCGGCATGCTAATTACATTGCCGGTTGCCAAATTGCATTATCTCTTATAGTTTCCGAGATATGGACTATCGATAATTTACACCTTAGGCTCTGCTTCTAACTTGGGCCCAAATTGTAAAATGGTCTTATCTATTGGAGATTTCGTTCCAATTCACACTCCAAGTAATATTCGGCAAGCTAATTACATTGCCGGTTGCAAAATTGCATTATCTCTTATAGTTTCCGAGATATGGACTATCAATAATTTACACCTTAGGCTCTGCTTCTAACTTGGGCCCAAATTGTAAATTGGTCTTATCTATTGGCGATTTCGTTCCAATTCACATTCCAAGTAATATTCGGCATGCTAATTACATTGCCGGTTGCCAAATTGCATTATCTCTTATAGTTTCAGAGATATGGACTATCGATAATTTACACCTTAGGCTCTGCTTCTAACTTGGGCCCAAATTGTAAAATGGTCTTATCTATTGGCAATTTCGTTCCAATTCACATTCCAAGTAATATTCGGCATGCTAATTACATGCCGGTTGCCAAATTGCATTATCTCTTATAGTTTCCGAGATATGGACTATCGATAATTTACACCTTAGGCTCTGCTTCTAACTTGGGCCCAAATTGTAAAATGGTCTTATCTATTGGCGATTTCGTTCCAATTCACATTCCAATTAATATTCGGCATGCTAATTACATTGCCGGTTGCCAAATTGCATTATCTCTTATAGTTTCCGAGATATGGACTATCGATAATTTACACCTTAGGCTCTGCTTCTAACTTGGGCCCAAATTGTAAAATGGTCTTATCTATTGGCGATTTCGTTCCAATTCACATTCCAAGTAATATTCGGCATGCTAATTACATTGCCGGGTTGTCAAATTGCATTATCTCTTATAGTTTCCGAGATATGGACTATCGATAATTTACACCTTAGGCTCTGCTTCTAACTTGGGCCCAAATTGTAAAATGGTCTTATCTATTTGCGATTTCGTTCCAATTCACATTCCAAGTAACATTCGGCATGCTAATTACATTGCCGTTTGCCAAATTGCATTATCTCTTATAGTTTCCGAGATATGGACTATCGATAATTTACACCTTAGGTTCTGCTTCTAACTTGGGCCCAAATTGTAAAATGGTCTTATCTATTGGCGATTTCATTCCAATTCACATTCCAAGTAATATTCGGCATGCTAATCACATTGCC